>NC_133332.1:5041685-5238375 GCF_042186555.1 Aquarana catesbeiana
AGCAGGTAAGTATTACCTGTTTGTTATTTTTATTTAAAAAAAACAAACCTGTTCTGTAGTCCAAAGAAGAGACCAGGGAAGGTTAATAAGATTGTTTCAGATTTTAGTTCTTTGCAAAAGAGCCTGGCAGGATCAATGGGTATTTTTGAAAATGTACTTGCACTGAAAAAAAATTGCAACCACCATATCTAAAGACAGGTAAATGGGTATTATAATGGGTTCCTGGGTTGGATATCCTTTCAAAACTTCTTTGATCTTGAGGACTCCCCTTGGGCTCCCAGCCTTGCCTATTAACTGTTGGCCAGTGCTTGTGGTATTGTTCCTCTTCTGATTTTTCAATTAGAATTATGGAAGCGTCAAATGGCATGGAGGGATAGTCCAGTTGTAGCCTTCTAGAATTACAAGAAGCCAGCAAATTCCTCCACTATTTGAAACCCAGAACAGGATCATCAGTATTGGCCCTACAGATCCTTTAATTGTTCTTTTAATAGGGAGTTCCAGTTGTTCGGGACGTGCTTCTAGGCTAGGCCCACACAAACATTGGCCATGTGGGGTTTGTATTCATGTCCATCACATACACAGAACAGTTATCGAAAATCAGTAAGGAGCACATAGTGGATGGAAAAAAACACCCCATGTGAGGTCCCCTCAGCTGTGATAAACTTTGATGAGGATTCTAGGAAAGATCAGATAGAGGGGTTATGTCAATATGAGTTAATAACTCACAGGATCGGCATGTTTACTCCGAGCGGGTGGGATGTGGTCTGATTCTGAGTGCTCACCTGAGAATAGGACGGTTAGAAATACCTGTATTAGATAGCGGGTTATGAACCACCTCTTGTTCATACCAAATTAAGGGTCCAGATGAGCACTTTGTGTGAATGATCCATAAGACCTCTCATATGAGATCTCCTCTACCTTGGTAAACCTTGGTGAGGATTCTTGGGAAGATCAGATATGGAGATTATGTAAAGGACCCCTAGGATTACCTGTATTAGATAACAAGATAGGATCCACCTCTCATTCATACCAAACTAAAGGCCCAGATGAGCACTTAATGTGAACGTTCCCAAAGACCTCCAGTATGAGGTCCCCTCTACTGTGATAAACTTTGGGAGATTCTTGGGAAGATCAGATAGTGAGGTTATGTATAGACCACTAGGATTACCTGTATTAAATAACAAGATAGGATCCACTTTTCATTCATACCAAACTAAAGGCCCAGATGGGCACTTGGTGTGAAAAATTTCTAAGACCTTCCATATGAGGTCTCCTCTACGGTAATAAACTTTGGTTAGGATTCTTGGGAAGATCAGATATAGAGGTTATGTATAGGACCTCTAGGATTACTTGTATATGATAACAAGATAGGATCCACCTCATTGTTACCAAACTAAGGTCCCAGATGAGCACTTGGTGTGAATGATCCCTAAGACCTTCCATATGAGGTCCCCTCTACTGTGATAAACTCTGGTGAGAATTCTTGGGAAGATCAGATATAGAGGTTATGTATAGGACCACTAAGATAACCTGTATTAGATAACAAGATCAGATCCACCTCTCATTCATACCAAACTAAGGGCCCAGGTGGAGATATGTATTTGTGTGTTGCGGTGCACAATGATGTAGGTGCGTTGAAGGACACTTTGGATGTATGTTAGGGTGCAATTAACTTTCACTCAGTGTGAATGATCCCTAAGATCTCCCAAATATGCTCCACTCTTCTCTGACGAGGCTTCTTGGAAAGATCAGATATGGAGGTTTTGTCAAAATGAGTTAATAACTCACAGGATCTACATATGTACTCTGAGTGTGCGGGATGTGTTTTGAGTCTAAAGCTGGCCATAGATGGAGCGATTTTTTTCTTTCCTGCAACCAGGAAAGAAAATCGCTTGATTCCCCCATCAACACGATCGGTGTTCATAAGGGAATCACTCCTGAGGAGCTATTGTGTTTTCCCGGTTGGGGGGGAGGGGGGCGTTTAGCTAGCTGAGAGAACACACAGGGAATTGATTATTGCTAGTGTCTATAGCCACTGGCAATAACCGCATGCAAAATCCCACACACCCAAGTTGATCGATTGGATATAATCTGCCTAATCTCAGCTGGTTCAGCAGGGATTCGAACCTTCTGTGGCTGAAGTTCTCGCCTGACTATATGACTGCTAGGAATACCTATATTAGATAAGATGGGATCCACCTCTTATTCATAGTAGACATAAATATTGTATGTATCCATGTGTTGAGGTGAGCTAATATATAGCTGCATTGAAGCACACTGTGGATGTACGTTGGGGTGCAATTAACTTTCACTTGGTGTGAATGATCCCTTAGACCTCCCATAGAAGGTCCCCTCTATTATGATAAACTTTGGCAAGGATTCTTGAAAAGACCAGCTCACAAACTCACGGGATCTACATGAGTGTTGGGATGTGCTCAACCAAGTATAGGACCACTAGTAAAACTTGTATTAGATAGCTAGATATAAACCACCTCTCATTCATTCTAAACGAAGGGCCCAAATGAGCACATGTATCTGAGTGTTGGGGTGCACCATGTTAGATGTGCGTTGCGGTTCAATTAACTTTCACTTGGAATTAACCATTCCTAAGGCCCTCCATGGACATACGACATGAGCCAAATGTTGGTTCATCTAAGAACATCTCTTTTTGCACATCATCTTGAGATATTCGAACAGCTGTACACAATACCCAAGTGCGTTTCCTGGACACATCAATTCAAAAATGACCTGTTCATTGTTCGGTGGGTGGCTTGGAAACTAAAGATCTTGCTGATAGATAAGATTGTTACAGTTTATGGAAAGATCTTTCAAACACAGCACTGTCTATAGATAACTTCACCATCTCCTGGAAGGCCTCCTACCTAGCCACTTGAAGCCGATAATCCCCAGCTCTGGGTGGCTATGTTCTGGTGAACACAACAATTCCTTATACAAGACCTGATCTGATGAAGCTCCCTGATAAGACGGATTGAGCTGTCACTGCCGGGGAGGAGGTGAAAACTGATACGGTTAATAAACTGAGTCGACTTCATCCGTCTGTCATCTTCTGGCTGCAGGTTCAAAAGTTTCTGCTTGGACGCAAACTTCGTCCCTCAATGGAAAATCACCAGCTACTAATACTATACTAATGACCGCTAGAGTGCAAACATCGAGTTCTCTTCTTATCTTGGTTTATATATTGGAGAATTGGTTTTATCCAATCTTAATAAGGCGATCTGTTCTCCTGTCTCTTCCTCCTATAACCTATAATCACGATCAGCACATTTTTTTCACAAATCTGGCCCATTTCAAGTCTAATCTTTGTCCAACCCGTACAATTTCCTGCATTACATTGATTTATTTATATTAGCTGTTAAAGTGTATCTTTACCCTAATTTGGTGATGGAACGTGGAACATTTGGAACTCCTGCCAGGTGTTTGTTGCAGCCTGTGTCCCGTTGAGGGGATTCACCCTCTTTGTACTGATGACCATCAGGATGGGGAATCCCAACATTTTACAGTTGTGTCACCAAAAAACAGGAACAGAAGGGAAATCTTCCTATGAGAACAACTGTCTAAAGACAGAGTTCCTCTCACTTCCTGTTGTGTCTTTGGGACAGAAAATGAGGAGAAATCTCAGCAAAGAGACATTAAAAATAAAACTGACTGTTGCCTTAGCCATTTCCTACTCTACCCAAAACAACTACGAATGAACTAACACCCAACTACACTCTAAACACAATGTAGAAGCAGCATACAACATTTTCCCCACTATAAAGCTCCTGACTTTATATGCTATTGCTGCGTAACTTTTGTTTTTGAAGAAAAGTTAATACAGCCCCTTAAATGTAAAACATGTTAGTCTAAAAAGGATACAAATGAATAAAGTTAATGGCACCAAAAACACCAGAAGCAACAACAACACCAGAAACAGAAACAACACCAGAAACAGAAACAACATCAGAAACAACACCAGAAACAGAAACAACACCAGGAACAACAACAACACCAGAAACAACACCAGAAACAACACCAGGAACAACAACACCACCAGAAACAGAAACACCACCAGAAACAGAAACACCACCAGAAACAAAAACACCACCAGAAACAGCAACACCACCAGAAACAGCAACACCACCAGAAACAGAAACACCACCAGAAACAGCAACACCACCAGAAGCAAACAACACCAGAAACAACACCTGAAACAACACCAGGAACAACAACACCACCAGAAACAAACAACACCAGGATCAACAACACCACCAGAAACAACACCAGAAACAGAAACACCACCAGAAACAGAAACACCACCAGGAACAACAACACCACCAGAAACAGCAACACCACCAGAAACCGCAACACCACCAGTAGGGTTGCCACCTGTCCGGGATTGCCCGGACAGTCCGGGTTTCAAATCGTGTGTCCGGGTTTCGGACCGCCCGCCTGAAGTCCGGACACATTATTCAGAATGGACTGCAGTTGCCCAAGTAATTGAGTACCACAACCACCAGGTACATAGGTGTTTGCACGAGCCCCATCTCCATACAAGGACAGGAGAGGAGCCAAGGCTCAATCTGCTTCTCCTCCTACCACCCTTACTCCTCTGTCTAGCCACCCACACTCCAATCCCCAGTGTTCTTTGCCTCAGGAAAGGGATAGGTGAGCTAGAAATTTGAAGCTCATCATTCAGCAGATACATTGTGGATGAAAGGTGTCGATGCCTGAGCCTCCATCCTCGGGTGAGTGAGCTCACCATCCAATGTCTGTGACTGAAGTCTCCCCCCCCCTTCCCTCCCTTCTCTCTCCTGCCTCCGAGCGAGTACACTATAGTAAGGGGGACTCGGATGTTAGGGGGGCCCTGTGGACCCTGATGTAAGGGGGGCTTTGGGAACCCTGATTTAAGGGGGAATGCTGGGACTGGGAGCTTTGGTGAGCAGAAACACCCTTACTTCAGAATTCCCCTTTACACCAGAGTCCACAGCACTCGCCCCTTAAAAAAATAAAATAAAAAAAATTGCTGTGCCCGCGCTAAAGTGTTCGGGTTTGGCTTGAAGAAAAAAGTGGCAGCCCTATAGTCACGGCTCACCAAAGCAATGTTGACTGGGACTAAGGAACCCTCATTCCTGGCCTGTGCCTGAGGTGTCCCATGCTCAGATGGATACATAGGAATTAGTGGAGGGGGGGTGAAACAGTCTTCCTAGAGAATATGCTGCTCCAAGCTCCCTTCAGTGCTGAATGTATATCTGAAGGCCAAGGCATTTGTGTTGAAGAGTAGAGATCGACGCATTGGATCTCTGGGTTTCTTCTTCAACTGCGCAGTTGAGATTCCTTTTTTTTTTTTGGACTAAGGGCCCGTTTACATTTTACGGTGGCCCTCCGAAGAGCAATCCGGTGATGGATGGACACAATGCCTCCTTACCACCTGTTTTAACCCCTAAAGACCGCACCAGCACCCTGCAACAATGTGCATCGCACATGCTTGTGGGATGGTTGCGGCGTGGCCCTATTTACTCAAATGCGTTGCGTTTGATGGGCGTTACTGCCCAACAAACGGGACAATTGGACAATTGTTGCTGCGCCACGACACGAAGCATGTGTATAACCCCATATGGCTGCCTTGTAGTTTAAGGGGTGCGGTTGAGGTGGGGGGGGGGGGTGGTGTTAAAAAACAGGACAAGCTTTTGGGTTGTCTGTCCCCTTCTTCTTGATCCAAGCAGTACTCCATCACCTATAACCACATGACGTAGGCCTTCAGACATGTGACCAGCACTGAAGGGAACCTAGAGCAGCGTTTTCGCCAAAGGATTTCAGATTTTACTGGCCAGCTACTCAAAAAAAAAAAAAAAAAAAAAATTAGGAAAGTTTCCAGGGACAAAGCTCCATAAACTGGTGTTATCTCTGCAAATCAATTATCTCGTGCAAATCTGATGGTGTTTAGACAACAGGTAGACCTTAAGAAGGCCTTGAGGCAAGTGTTAAGGAATTTCAGCACAGAAGGTTTACATTGCCAGGAAAAGTCCTACCATATGTCCCATGTCACGGCGCGCCACTAATCTTCCACCCTCAAGGTTTGTTATTGCACGGGGTATAAACTGCATTGAGAATTGTGTGATCTACTTATCCCCCCACTATAAACTAAGTACACAGCCAGCTAATTCACCTCCCAGCACGCCGCTCACTGTTTGCTGTTCATTAAATCCTGGCCCGGGAACGGTTGCTATAACTTTCCTTTGGGATGGCTGCCAAGCAGAGAATTATTGTTAAACATGTTGTATAAGTTTTACAGCAACAGGTGAAGAGCATTAGACCCAACACGGCCTGGGCGGCCAACAAGACGGGGCAATTAATGCCAAATAGCCATGTGTGGTGGGAAATAACCTGAATCAACCAATCATCATCAGTCATTGTTGTGGCCGATTTGGAACGTAAACTTTGCTTGATGGCATTACGGAAAGGGGAGGAGGGGGGGTGGGGAGGTCTGCAGCCTTCCAGAGTTAATAATATAATGTTCACCTAGACACCGCATTGCATTCATAATCCCGCAAGGCAACGAGCAAAACGTGGAGATTTACAAATGGGCGCAATGGAAACTTCAACATTGTACAAGCGCGACGGAACAAAAGACATAATAGTTGCTATTTACCAAGATGGTGATTTTTTTTCCTATCACGGCTTTGAATATTAACTTAGCTAGAGATGTGTATGAAGGTGACAGTTACCTGTTAATGGGGCAACGGGGTGGATTTATTAAAGGCAAATAAGTTGTTCAATTTGAAAGTGAATTTTCTCTTAGCTTAGTGAATGTGAAGCAAATACCCAATCATATGCAAGAAAAGATAAAATATATAAAATTAAAAAATAAATAAAATATATATATATATATATATATATATATATATATATATATATATATATATATATATATATATATATATATAATATGTGTATTGAGTATAAGCCGACCTGAATATAAGCCAAGGCACCTAATTTTAACACAAAAAACTGGGAAAACTTATTGACTTGAGTATATGACGAGGGTGAGAAATGCAGCAGCTACTGTAAATGGAAAAGAGGGTCAACAATGCCCATTTGCAGCCTCACTGTGCCCATTTGCAGCCTCACTGTGCCCATTTGCAGCCTCACTGTGCTCATTTGCAGCCATAGGTCCCCCGAACTTAAAACTCGGTAGTTAAGGGTTCCTAGATGCCCCCTAGCCACAGCCAAAAGTTGGGGCCTCTGGACTCAAAGGGTCCAGAAATGGCATTGCTGCAGATGGACACAGTTGACCGAATTTGAGGCCCCCCCCTATCTCGGGGCCACTTGGTGCTAGGAACCCCAAATTTAGTGTGCAAACCCAGTGGAACTAGCACTACAACATATCCAACATATGTTCTTAGCACCAAGTGGCCCCGAGATACCATAGGTGTCACTATGTTGTTACAAGACGAGAAAAAAAGACACCTCTGTGGTTTTGGGTTTGGTGTTTTTTGGTGATTCTTGGAATTCTTCAGTATTCAGTGAAGGCCCATCATTTTTTAGACCTAAACGTCCTAAAATGTTCCATAAATGTCACCATGTTGTTACAAGACGAGAAAAAAAGACACCTCTGTGGTTTTGGGTTTTACAACATTAGCCTCATCCCTTGTTGGCGTTCTTGGTTGGGGTATACCTCGAAAATCCTTCTATTCTCCTTTTACCATCATGTAGGACGAGCTACCTGGGGTGACAACCATTGAAGACTCCAGACTGGCTGACAGGTCCACATTCACACTCTGTGAATCTTTAATCTTTGTTGTCTCAATGCAATGAAGGGGGGCAGGAGCCCGGAGTTTGGCTTTGATCATGAGCGGTCACGGTTGGGTCATATTTCGGGGAGTGCTATCTAGGGTGAGAAATGTGCAGCTACTGTAAGTGGAAAAGAGGGTCAACAATGCCCATTTGCAGCCTCACTGTGCCCATTTGCAGCCATAGGTCCCCCGAACTTCAAACTCGGTAGTTAAGGGTTCCTAGATGCCCCCTAGCTGCAGCCAAAATTTGGGGTCTCTGGACCCAAAGGGGTCCCGAAATGACATTGTTGCAGATGGACACAGTTGACCGAATTTGAGGCCCCCCTATCTCGGGGCCACTTGGTGCTAGGAACCCCAAATTTAATGTGCAAACCCAGTGGGACTAGCACTACAACATATCCAACATATGTTCTTAGCACCAAGTGGCCCCGAGATACCATAAATGTCACCATGTTGTTACAAGAGGAGAAAAAAAGACACCTCTGTGGTTTTGGGTTTTACAACATTAGCCTCATCCCATGTTGGCGTTCTTGGTTGGGGTATCCCTCGAAAATCCTTCTACTCTCCTTTTACCATCATGTAGGAGGAGCTACCTGGGGTGACAACCATTGAAGACTCCAGACTGGCTGACAGGTCCACATTCACACTCTGTGAATCTTTAATCTTTGTTGTCTCAACGCAATGAAGGGGGGCTGGAGCCCGGAGTTTGGCTTTGATCATGAGCGATCGCGGTTGGGTCGTATTTCGGGGGGATGCTATTGCACTGCCAAAAATTACCCGCGTGCAGTCAACTTTTACAAGAAGGTAGCATTTTAAAGCTTGGTGTTTTTTTGGTGATTCTTGGAATTCTTCAGTATTCAGTGAAGGCCCATCATTTTTTAGACCTAAACGTCCAAAAATGTTCCATAAATGTCACCATGTTGTTACAAGACGAGAAAAAAGACACCTCTGTGGTTTTGCAACATTAGCCTCGTCCCATGTTGGCTTTCTTGGTTGGGGTATCCTTCGAAAATCCTTCTACTCTCCTTTTTACCATCATGTAGGACGAGCTACCTGCGGTGACGACCATTGAAGACTCCAGACTGGCTGACAGGTCCACATTCACACTCTGTGAATCTTTAATCTTTGTTGTCTCGTCACTCCGCAGGTCGGTAACTTAAGACAATTGAAAGGATTTTCTCAGGTTGTTAAACGCTCTCCGGCCTCACGCTTTCTCCATCCCACTTCTTACTGAAATGCTTCCCGCATATCCCCGGGAATCCCCTTACGTATTGTTTCAGCTACAGCCAAACACAAGGAAACTCGTGTATCAGTAGCCGGAAAACGTAATCTAATATTGAACGCTGTTATTAAGGCATTAGAGGGATCGCTCTTGGCCAAGAGCAAAGCAAGGCCGTTACGTCTCTTTATTTCCACAAAGGATCTACATGACCGGCAAGAAGGGGAAATAAAATAAATGATACATTATCAAATGCTATTCATGATTTTTAATAAATGATACTTTTTCATTGTTAGCACAACCAACCAATTTTAAATAAAAAAAAAAAGCAAAAACCGTTTTAGTTGACAAAAGGTCTACAATGGCAGAAGAGGAGGCAATAATAATCAAAATCATGTACAATCAAAACATTTCAGTCGTTTTTGGCATTATGTCTTATTTTAAAGCAAATATGTTTTGGGAATCTGTTGCAAAATTTCCTTTCCGAAGATCCAGCCAGGGACAGCACTTCCTGTTGTAGGCTGACAACCCTAAGACACTGCCTCACAATTGGCAGCAGCGTTGTCACTCGGGGTTGACACCTTTTCCTCAAGCCAAACCCGAACACTTTAGCAGGCCTGGGACACCTTTGGGTGCCCCAAGGAGAGTAGTAATGTGGTGCACATAGCGTGCCGGAGCGAACAGTGTGTGCTCTTGATGACATCATCGCCCGGCCTCCCCCCCCCCAGGTGATGTCGCCCCCCCCCGGACAGCTACCCGCAGCTCTTGGATGGCAACAGATTTGTGTGTGACAATCTCGGTTACTTGGGGAGCCACAGCCCGGCTTGAATAATGCCTGAAACCCGGACACATGATTTTAAAACCTGGACTGTCCGGGTGAATCCTGGATAGGTGGCAACCCTAGTTGTCACTATGATGTGTGTGCTCTTTACATTGAGCGTTGGACTGCCTGTTTGATAGCCCGATGGCCAACTAAAGGAGCTCACGTGGCAGGCTGACAATGCAGCTGCTAACTGAGAGGAAATGATTTGGGGTTGTCAGCCTGCAACAGGAACGGCTGTTACTGGCAGGATCTCCAAATAAGAAACGAAGTCCCCTTCTTATACTGCGATGTTTAAATGCTCGTTAAAGGGCAAATTCACCGTTTCTCCCCGCTTTATTCTGCAAGGCTTCTGGGGCAGATCAGAACAATTCCGATTGGTCAGCACCGCCACAGAGAATCGCCCTGATGTGTCCCTGAAACCCTACAGAAAGAAGAAGAGGGAGAAGAGCGGGGATTGCAAATCACCAGACCACTACACCAGCTCCGTGGGCACTGACAGCTCATTACCCACAGAGGTAAGTTTAGCAGGGACTGGGGGTTTGGAGGGACTAGGTGCTGTTGGGGGGATGGCAGCAGTGCTGTTGAGGGGGGGTGGCAGCGGTGGTGTTAAGGGGGGGGGGGGGGGGGGCAGCGGTGCCATAGGCTCCTGCTGCTGTTAACCACAGCAAGTGAGGAGAGAGCGGGGGAGGAGCTGACCCATGCTCTGTGTGTCAAAGGACACACAGAGCTGGCCCAGGAGCAAGCATGAACGAGTGCCCCCCAAAGCAAGGGGCTTGCTAATGGGGGCACAAGGCAGGGGGAGGTGCAAGGAGTGCCAGCAGGGGAATCGAGAAGAGGCATAAACCATTACACAGAGCAGATCCTGTAAGTAAGTTTGTTATTTGAAAAAAATAAAAATTGCGCCTTTTTGGAGTCTAGGGGTATAGAAATAAACTGTAATACCGACCAAACCCTGTAAAAGCGATCGGGTGGCTGTACAGGCGCTCTGGTTACTTTTACTGGGAAGTCCATTGAGGACACTAAAAAAAATGACACCGGGATCATGGCTGCCTCCTTGTATAACCCAATTGTTCCCAAGGTCGTGAACGGTGTGTATATATACAGCTTAAGGATGGAAAGCAGTTAAATATGGATCCAAGAGTTTGAGTTTATCCAGTCCTCTACTGCTCATAGATGGTGAATTGTGCAGAATAAATACAATGAACTAGTCAAAAGCATCTAATGAACATAAAATGCAGGGCCACTGTGACCAATATTGAAAAAGATAGGCAACCAGTCACTCAAAAGGCACCATTTTCCATAGCATCCATTTCTTGGTTGATTCAAAAAACGTTAAAGCAATTTGAAGGTACAGCCCTATCACCAAAGTAATTTATTCTGCAGAAGTTCTCAAGAACTTTGTTTAGAGTTCTTCCCTGAGTTTCCCTTGATTAGACATACGGTATAACATTCCAGCAAGTTGAGACCCACATCCACTTCACTCCACTGAGCACTGCCTTCATCCAACATTCTGGAGCAGAAAAATGAACAACTGGGCCCCCACTTGTAAGTGGCTTAACACAAGTCCCATTAGCAAAGACCCACGACAAGATCTGAGCCAGCCAGCTCGCCCCCGAGGACATAATGTAGATGTACCCTGACACTTGGTGACCTCTATTATTTTATCACGGTCCCTGATTGTTTACCCACATGAATCTGGGCATTGTAGACGTACGGCCCTGTCTACACATCAGGGAGGATCAGGCGCTCATGATGGTATCCTCTGTGCGTGCTCCAGCACTAATGAAGAGGCCTAAACACCCTATCAGGAACACGGATCACACACTGACGATTCTTATCATCCCTAACCTAAATAATAGAAGACGCTAAGAAGTCTAATGCTGTTTAACCTTCTTCGTCACACGCTACTTCTTTTTTAACCATTTTCCTTGACAGTTATCCCCTTTATTGTCTCATTTATCCCCACCACTGGTAAGATGGGCTATAGATGGTGACGTGGATACCTTTATACCTACCTCACTTATATACTTAATGATACATAAGTGATTAAAACCTTTTGTCTATATATCAATCAACCCATGAAATTAAGAACGAATGATATCTGTTCGAAAAGGGTAACAATCTAATTTATTTAAACTTACTATTGTACAGAAAAGAAACTTGTGGTAATATGAGATTAGCAACTATAACATAAATGATATAACCTTAAAAACAATGTTACCAATGATAATAAATATTGCTATAATGGTCATACCCATGCTATCAATAGATTAATAAGGTATTAAGGCCAAATCCTACAGTAGAAAAGATTACAGAAAAGAAAAGAGACAGAAGATAATAGAGATACATTGTATGGAGAAGTCTTACGTAACCATCCTTCATTTAGACCGTCAGCCGGAGAGAGAGACCTGGGCAGTGATCTGTGTTGCAATATATACACATTTGTAACCCCCCCCCTTCCATATGCTAAGGCATTGCCACATTCTTTCAAGGGTGGGGGGTTGCACCTAACACTTGGCTAACTGGAGGTCTTTACATGTCATAAACCCCTCTCTGCCCAACCCTATTTAAGTGAAACAAGTTTGGTAACAATACTACTCCCAGTCGGCCTCACATCCCCCAAGTGATTCCCTTCAAGGGACAATACATCTATAAACCAGGTGGTAAACTGACACTATAAACAAAGCTTAAACCAGAGCTGTTTAATATGTCAGCTGTTCTCAGAATGTCCAGGCAATTTCCTGACACACTGCTTTAAGTCATATTGCATGTCCATTTATGAATGTTGATTATCATTGAAGGTAAAAAAATCATAGGTCTCACATTTCCACATCAGTTCCCCCTGAAGTTCATTCTTGAACTTATGTCCTCCTTTTATGATTCTGTACCCACCCACAACAGCCCAGAAGCCCCGACCCTTCCCCACCACCACTGCGGCCTCCTCTTCTTTTCTTGAACACGCCGGAACTCCTCAAAGTAGGCTTAAGATAGCAAAGAAATCCTGGTCCTTTGGAGACTTCACATCCAAACCATGAGTGTCTGTATTGCAATGTTTCATCACTCCTCTGCCTTGGAGGAGCGGAACTCCAACATTGATGGCGGGATCCTGGCATATCTAGTTATGTATCTTTGTAAGACCATGTAATGGTTGCATCGATTGGATCGGACCGCGAGACAGCACTTTTCAGCATGGTGAAGGAAAGTCCAGGAAAGTCTTATTCGTGACACATATATCTCAAGAAATAACTTGGTGGTCGCTGCTTCTTCAGGTGGGGTCGGGCGGGTCTCCAGACAGTCGTGCATGAATACAGAAAGAGAGAGAGGAGAACGTTAGTGTACAGATATTGGAGAAATGCTGGACAGGAGCAGAGTGTTGGCCATTAAGACTAAATACTCATAAAGGGTGTAATGTGGATGAGTAGAGTGGGTTCCCACAGGGTACAGAGTCTGAGCAACAGCCAGTATCATCCATGGCCCTTGATGGTAGGGATAGACAATACTGTCTGTTATTGCCAGGTCCCTGGGTTCACCACACCTGCTCACGGGGCTCAGGTTAAAGTAGTAGCTAGACTAGGGGAGGTGAAATTACATTAAGACATAAAACTGGATGTCCAGGGATACTTTAGGTAAAATATGGTACTTGCGGGCAGGCAAAGTCTTTTTTTTTTTTTTTTAAACAAAAATGATATGACTGATGTCTTAGTTACATTATCTCGAGAAGATAGATGATAGAAATCAAAGGAAAAAAACTCAGAGAGCATAATATTAAAGAAGAAAAAGGAATGGAAGAGAGGTGAGTAATGAAAATGAACAGGAAAAAATAGTGGAAATGAAAAAAAAGAACAAAAAAGCGAAAAAAAACTACAGATCGAACGCTGCTCCAACCAAGACTGTTAAAGAGCCTTGAATCTGTATATATAAAAAAAAATGAATACATTGGTCAAAAAAAACATAATAAAAAAAATAAAAATAATAAATAAAAAACAAAAAAAACAAAACAAATGTTTTTCTTAAAAAAAAAACTCCTCTCCCATTAACAGTATTTTTGCAGGTCAGGTACACAGATATTAACAACAAAAGGGAGAGAAAAAAAAATAAATAAATAAAATAAAAAAAATGATTGAAACTTTTGGAATTTAGGTAAACCGAAGAGGCTTATCCCTGGAACAAGAAAATATAGTTCCAGGGTCCTCTCTTAAATGCGCAACTTCTTTGTACTGGTCTGGATTGGATATGGCTTCCTCAGAGATTTGTTTCTGAGTTAGTGGCCTTTCTGTTCCTTGAGAGAAGATACCTCGTTGAGGTACACATTCTCATAGCTTTGGCATTCATTCTCCTGATAGTAACGCACATTATTACCTGCATCAGGAAAAGCAATAAGGCTGCACAGGTTAGGACAACAACAGGGTGGAGCAAAATGTTTAGGAAAGCTGTAGCGTTCGGACTATACCCAAATAAACTTTCCCACCAGGAAATCTTAGCATCTGCGTCTAAAGCGTGGGATACTTGGATCAGTCTATTTTGATCATGGGTGAGTCGTATGGTGGCTTGTTTTTCAGCATCTCCTAGTACATTTAATATTTCATCCTGTTGTCCGAAATCCATCAGCCAAGCTTTTAACTCAGCCCCAAATCCCAGAGGAAGTTTCTGTAGGTGTAAGGGGATGTCAGGTTTGCTATAAAACCTTTCTTCAGGGGTGATCGGGGTACAACCCGGTGTTCCTGCTATATCCATGCCATGAGCCAGAGGAGGTGTATCAGACTCCCCCGAGGTAGTGTACCCGGCTGAGCACCATTTAACCTGATGCTGAAAACATTAGTGCATCATTAGACATGTGATACTAGCACCAGTACCCTGGTCTCCAGTCTCAAATAGTTTTAACTTTGTTTAGGACCAGTTGGGACACTACCCCGGCATCCATTAGACATGACCCCCCCCCTGTGCCAGCATTATTGCCTTTTCCCATAGCACAACCCCTACCTTCCTCTAGCACTTATCAGTACCAGTCATCTGAGGCTGTCCAGACTCAAACCATCAGAACAAGATGGACTCCAGGGTGTAACCCAGTAGAGTCTGATAGGATAGTACCCAGATTGACCGTGATATCTGCACAATGTTCCATCCCTGCCATTAGGGATGAGAACAGTGCAAGTAAGATTTTTGACGATCCTGGAACTGAGTCATCCACCAATCTATTACGACTCATAGGCAACCTGGATACTACCCCCACCTGTCTGTCCCTGCAAAGTGATGCTGGACAGAGCAAGTTGGCTTTCCTAACCCCTTCCCTGATATGTAGCACAAGACCCCCCAATGTGATCCTGAATAGCTCCAGCTCCATAGTGTTTTAAGGTACCCAGTGCCCCACCTCCAGCTCCAAAGACAGTCTCCATTAAGCCTCTCTTTCCTAAGGATGGGAAATAGTCAGAATACCCGGATTGAAAACCACCTGCCACCAGGTACACTTGTCTCTTCATAGAGGTTGCACACCTTATGGGGCACTGGTCTTCCTGTCATGCAGGACACAGACCACTAGTTAAGGTACACAAGGAGTCTAGGACAGGAAGGACACCTATGGGTATCCACTGAGGAGAATACAGCATGCCCACACAACTCCATCCCTGTGCCTGGATTTCAGAGACCATGCCCAGGGTATACAATGCACCTCTACCTATGGTTAGGTTCAAAGAACCCTCTAGTTCCCTGACTAACGTTACATCGGTATTCCTTAGGACACAGAAACAAACTCGTCTATGTCCCAACTAATACCCAGGTGCTTCCTTCCCAGCAATGACCTCTCCATCCAGAACACAGAGTGCAATATACACAATCTTCCTGCACAACTCTTCTCCGGGCTCTCCCAAAACTATACACTCTCAACTTGTATGCCATCAGGCAGGCCCTCATACTACACATCTGAAGGTAAATCTGAAGGAAATTGGAAAACAAAAATTGCATAATGTGTATCCAACTCGAGGAACTTCTGCTACCAAACACAACTGGCCAAAGGGCAAAGAAATATCCCTTGCAGCACTGAGGCGCCGGGATCACTGAACAGTAGTGGGTACACGAGCCGACCCTTTAAAGCCAGGAAACCCAATTATCGAATCTGAAAAATAAAACACCAATAAAATTTAGTAATAAATATTCCATTTTCCTCCTAGAAACAAAATAATCCAATGGTTATATACCTGTAACAAGACATTAGCATATGAAACACAAATATACATTACATTACATAAACAGTGCACTTTCTTTTTTTAAGATACCAAAAAATTGTTGAGCTCAACTTATCATTAATATGTATTACTTAATACACATTAATACCACGTGGATTTTTGTTTTATGGTATACCAATAATTCCCAAAAAAATGTATTCACCATGGTTGAAAAAAAAATTAGCAATCCGTAAAAAAACCTTTTAGCAGTACCATTTGTCACAAGATCATAATACCTCACCACAAAGAACATCTCCAGTACTGTTTTCCTGAAAAACAAACTCATTTTAGTACATGTATCTTTCAATTCACTAGTACAGATAATTATCTTGGCTCAGGTCATTTGCATGTCAATACAGTTCGCTGCACCTTTTCACAGACCTGGTGAGAAAGAAGGGGGGTCATTTGGGTGGGCTGTCAGCAGCTGAGAACAAACGTCACACAACACGACATATATTGCATATTCCACACACACACACAAATTGCTAGGTTATAGATGAACTCTAGGCATCACACATATCAGCATGTTTTCTATAATACCTGGTACTTCTTCTTAAACCCATAACATCTGTTTGGTAAGGTTGAAATTCTTTCAGAGATCCATCCCATTTCATTAGCCCCTTCTCAGCTGTATGGATGCATTCTCAGGAGTTTGGAATGATTTCTCCTTAAATCCCATAGTAATAACATTCACTTCCTCTGTTTTATTTGCTGACTCCAGCATCCATATAAATAACGTGTCTTTTTCATATGATTTCTGTGGTGAGCAAGGTACAGATTTTCCCAAGCTTTTGGCTTAAAAGTACCTCTTTTAAAATACTTCTTCCCAGTCCAACGATCCCAATCTTGCAAATATTTCACAACCCAAGGTCCATATCTATCTATCATCTCTTCCCTTGGGGTCATTTGATAGGGTTTACCCCATTCAGACCCCCTCTTTGAAGCGATTAGATTACCCATCCTTTACGGACTCCGGACCTTGAACTGATTCCCCAACCTTTTTACAGGTTGCCTTTACTTCAGAGGTAGCTACTCTCTGACCAAGAATTGGGTTGACAGGTACCGCCCCTGTCACCCTTGCCGATTTTTTTTTCCACTACTTGTCAGAACAATTTTTTTTTCCGGACTCTGCGTACAGAGAACCCCGCGCTTTACTTTCGGAGCGGTTATGGTTTGCGCCTTTATCACGATAACCGGCCCCCGCATTCCGATTATTTTACACGGCCTGAGCGGGCTGCTAGCGTACTACTCCTAATGTTCCCTGTTCTGACTATAGTCCTTCAAAAAAAATAGCGTGGAGATTTTCCAAACTATAATAGTTCAATCTCCCCCGTGGACTTTTCAGAGGTATTCTAAAGGAAATGCTTAACGACGGGCTATTACTTCTGTTATCTCCATAATGATTAACATAAACTTGGATAATCAGGACCCTATGGGTGCTTGTAGTACAGGAGGCAGTTAACTGATGCACACCTAATTTCAATATGATTGGTATCAGTTTACAATATAGCCAGTGTATACAGGTCTAATTACAAAGCTCACCATCCACAGTTAGTAGTTTACAAAGAGACAGATCCATACTAGGGCTGAAACAACTAATCGACTAATCTACAACCAATCGACCACAAAATCATTCGACTACTACCTTCACAATCAATCAATCGGCCGGTAACACAATGGAGGTTAAAAAACAAAAACAAAATGAGCCCTCTATAGTACAAAAAGAGCAAACAATCGCAAACGTAAATATAACTTTCATCGTTCTACAGTAAAAAAATGAACCCCTTACAGTAGTGACTATCTGCTCCCCCCTGCACCCCAAAGGGCCAACCCTAACCTTCTCAACCCCATTATGTTAATAAACGTCTTAGACCTGGTTCACATCTATGTGCTTTTCTGGTGCCTTTTGCAGAAACACACTACAGTTCATTCACATGGCCTCCCATGAGACACGTTCACATCCATGCCCCCCCCCCAGCATATTTGGAAAGGGTCAGGGACTCCCTTCTTAATGCAAAACAGCGCCTCTTCTGTTCAATACACTCCAAGGGAGAAGCTGCAGAAAAACATACAATGCACCCCTGCAGCAACCCGTGTCCTCCAATCTGACCTACAACAACCTGGCCAGAAAAAACAAAAACGCAAATTGCAGCAAAATCACGTGCAAGAAAATCGAAAACGCACAGCAAAAAAGCACTGCAGAAATAGATAAAAAAACAAACTGCATAGGCGTGCACCGAGCCTCATGCTGGCCACACGGATCAATTTTCAGACAGGAATATTCAGACAAAAAATCTTTGTACCTTTGCTGAATAGAAAAAAATGTTTGAAAATTCTGTTTTTAAAATCAATGTAATTTCTGAACGAAAACCACATACACTGTCTGACAATTCCCTTGACCAAGAAGTTCCCTATTATCTCCAAATCTTCCCATCACTGTGGTTGAAAATAAACGTCGACCCGACCCCGCTAACGATTAGAAAATCAAACGAACGCTCCCAAAAATGACACCCTTCTTAAAAGAAGACATTGGTTTTTTTTTGTTTAAATAAAAAAATTTGATCTCTGAGTCTGATGATATCAGCCAGACTCACCCCCCACAGTACACACAGCATATCTCTCCTCTAATAGTCCACACAGTACATCTCTTCTGTCTGCCACTCCCAGAGTGCACCAAACATCCTGCTCCCTAACCATAACTGCATAGAGATATCTAATGCCCCGTACACACGATCCGAAAATCGTACGTAAAATGCCGCATTCGAAACGATCGTACGATAATCGGATCGTTAGTACAGAGCTTTCGAGAGCCGATCAGGACAGTTCATCCGATATTATTCTATCGGACATGCACGGAAATTTTTTCCGTACGATGCCAGATCGTACGATTTTCGTTTAATCGGTACAGCTATCGTTCGAAAATGCAATACAAATGCATTGCAACACATGACATCGCTTCCGAATTTTTATTCTGTCGTACGGGAATTTTCGGGACTTTAGTAAACTCATCAGATTCGATGTGAGATTAGCATGCAAACAAAAACGGACGATCATTCGTCCGATATTCGGATCGTGTGTATGGGGCTTTAGAATAAATTGCCCCTTACTAAACTCTTGCAGGATATACAATACAAGCCTCAAAACAATGAATTGCCCTCTGAAGAACTCTAAAAATATTTTAAAAACATGCACCGCTAAAAGTACAAAAAACTCAGTTAAAGCTATTAAATTCAATGCAAAGTAGACTGGATGGCTACACCCATACAAAGGAATTGTAGCAGCTTCCCCTCTGGGATGATTTACAGGCTAGAAAGCACAAAATCCTTAAACTGCACCTCTCAAAATGGCCGCCGACCATGGCCTCATGGTGTCTACAACAAAAGCCCGGCCACAACAAAAGGGTGCATTTTCCCACCAAAACAGAAATCCAATACAAAAATCGCCACTCTTCTACTGAAGAGTTGACAAAAAGTACAAACACAGAACACCTACAAAAGCTTACATTCACTTACAACAGGAATAATGCCTAGAAACAAAATGGTGGCTCATGTCACATGGTTTCACACACAAAGGAATGGTGGCTACACCTTCCCCTATAGAATGACCCACAGGCCAAACAGCACAAACAAAAGCCAGGCCACGACCACATGGTAGACTACAGCAAGATGGCCGATGAAATCCACAGCACAGTCACATGGTAACAAAAAAAGGAAATGGCAGAGGAAGGCCAGGCCACAACAAAATGGCGAATTTTCCAGACAAAACTAAAATTTCTCCCTACAAAATTACACATTTAAGATACTAAATGAACACTTACAAACATTTCATTCTGCATACCACTAGGGACCCTGGCAGGCCTCAAATACAGGCTCTCCAACCAAACAACACATCCGAAAAAGCCAAAAGTTACATAAAACATAAACTGGTAGTTGCAAATGAACATCGAGCCACAGTCTCACAGCGACCACAAAATGGCCAATGAGAAAAAGGGCACACTAAAACACCAACACGTGAAATGCAATTGTTGATCCTGCTAAATCAGACTTCTTCACTAGACTCCTTTCTCCACAAAGACTGACTACACATTTGTAAATGCACACTTAACCATAGACACACAGTTTAGGAACAGTTCCACTGAAAAGTATGTAATCTCGCCGCACAATTGAGAGTGCACACTTAGCAACACATGCTTTACAATGAAACAACAACGCCACAATATAACACAGCTCAAACATACCCACTTTTCTCAAAGAAAGTTCAATCCTTCTTCTGGCATCAGCTTTCACAGACAAAACATCTCAGAAATACAAACAGCGTTTCTGGGATCCTGAGACCATCCCACCCACAGTGAATGCTTGCATGGTCTTTTCATCTCAAAAACAAAAAGAAACCCTCCCTCTTCCTATTGTGTACAGGGAGTAGCCCTTTCCACATACATATCCTAATGTAACAACCTTGGAACAGCGAGCCTGGCTGCTCCTCCCCCGTGCATGGCCACAAACATGCAGTTGCTTACAAAACCCACACATTGCAGTTTGCAACTAATCCCACATCTATAATCATACACAATATACAGTTTCCATTTCTATTTCTCATATGCATTATTCAAAATCAGTCTCATCAAAGTATTAGCACAGACAAAAGGTAAAGTTCTAATAAGTTTTTTTAGTCTGGGTATTCAGATGGGAGACAGGTAAACACAAAACCAGCTCTGTCTTCCATACAAGAATCATATTCACCCCAAAATTAAACTTCCTCACACAGGGGGCACCATCTGACGTGGATACCTTTATACCTACCTCACTTATATACTTAATGATACATAAGTGATTAAAACCTTTTGTCTATATATCAATCAACCCATGAAATTAAGAACGAATGATATCTGTTCGAAAAGGGTAACAATCTAATTTATTTAAACTTACTATTGTACAGAAAAGAAACTTGTGGTAATATGAGATTAGCAACTATAACATAAATGATATAACCTTAAAAACAATGTTACCAATGATAATAAATATTGCTATAATGGTCATACCCATGCTATCAATAGATTAATAAGGTATTAAGGCCAAATCCTACAGTAGAAAAGATTACAGAAAAGAAAAGAGACAGAAGATAATAGAGATACATTGTATGGAGAAGTCTTACGTAACCATCCTTCATTTAGACCGTCAGCCGGAGAGAGAGACCTGGGCAGTGATCTGTGTTGCAATATATACACATTTGTAACCCCCCCCCTTCCATATGCTAAGGCATTGCCACATTCTTTCAAGGGTGGGGGGTTGCACCTAACACTTGGCTAACTGGAGGTCTTTACATGTCATAAACCCCTCTCTGCCCAACCCTATTTAAGTGAAACAAGTTTGGTAACAATACTACTCCCAGTCGGCCTCACATCCCCCAAGTGATTCCCTTCAAGGGACAATACATCTATAAACCAGGTGGTAAACTGACACTATAAACAAAGCTTAAACCAGAGCTGTTTAATATGTCAGCTGTTCTCAGAATGTCCAGGCAATTTCCTGACACACTGCTTTAAGTCATATTGCATGTCCATTTATGAATGTTGATTATCATTGAAGGTAAAAAAATCATAGGTCTCACATTTCCACATCAATGGCTATTTCCAATGTTTGAGCATTACTTGGGATTATTGAGCCTTTTCTAAACTGTTAGGAAACAAAAATATGAATTTTTGGAGGTTCTTTATCATCCAAAGAGTCCTACTTCTTGTTTTTTTTTTTTTTAAAGCATTTTCCCAGACAGTTATCTCTCTATCGTCCCAGTTATCCCCATTACTGGTAAGATGGGTCATAACGGTGGCCATAGATGGATAATTTAAATTCTGAGCATTGCTTGAGAAGATTATTGAGATATTTCTAAGCTGATAGGAAACAATAATGAGAATCTTTGAGGTTTAAGGTGCTCTTTATCTTCCAAGGAGACCTCCTTCCTGTTTGTTAACCATTTTACTGGACTCTGTATTGTCTCAGTTATCCCCTCCACTGGTAAGATGAGTCCTAATGGTGGCCATAGATGGCTAATTCTATCATTGAGCATTGCTGGAGATTATGGAGCCATTTCTAAACTGCTCGGAAACAGTAAAAAGAATCTTTGGAGGTTCAAGGTGCTCTTTATCTTCCAAGGAGACCTCCTTCCTGTTTTTACGACGGCGAATGTGGCTGTCACCTTCATGTGAGATTCGTGGTGGTCCCATGGCTCTGAGAAGTAGCTCTGTGATGGGCCTTTGCTGGTATCTGTCTGTCTATGGTTGCCTGTAGTAGTAAACGTGTGTCACAGTTAGCGTCTGCCAAGGGATCGAAGGGTTTGAGATGGGCTCATGCAAGCACAGGCAAATATTTGCAGGTACATACCTCCCAGGTCTGGTGTTTTCAGAAGATATCTGACTGTTTATGACCAGCCTCAGTAGCCTGAACAGTATTAAAGAGAATCTATTTTTGACCATTTAGGACAAAGTGACAGGTCAGGTCCTCTTGGAAGCCCATCCACCTTCACCTACTAATATTTACCTGCATATCTCCCCACCACCACCATTCTGTTTGTCCATTCATGAAAATATGGTGGAATGTGACCTTCTCCCCTTCCACCATTTAATTCAAAATGGCCGCAAAGTATTGCATTGTTGTTGTTTTAAAAAATAATACAACTATTTATGTCAAAACAATGCTCTACAACAGCCTTTCCCAAACGTTCTACCCCTGGATAACCCTGGAAAAAAACGTTCTGGTCTCGGGGAACCCCTGATAAGATTAGTCCATCAAGGTTCATTGGGAAGATGCCCCCTTACATTGGTGGTGGTAAGTGGGAAGAATGTTGCCCTTACAGAGTGGTCAGAAGGACATCCTTGCACCCATGCTGCTGGCTCTGCCAAGTGGTGTTGGACCAAGAACTATGCAGGGACCATCAGATGGTAGGTCAGTTAGCTGCAGCTTATTGAACACCTAGTCACTCCTAGAGGAACCCTTGTTAAGAATGGCTGCTCTATGATGTTCCAGTGTTTCTCAAGGGCTTTACATGGGAGTCATGCTGTATTTTGGGCAGCTGCTGTGTGTTCCTAATATATTGGGATCACTTCCCTGAGCCTGGGTGCAAATGAGTGAAATGCTAGTGCTGTTAATCAATGACCTCCTAATGCTTTCTAGTATATATTGCAGGTATATCCATCCAGAAGGCACTTCTCCACGCCTGTAGATCTGGACAGGTCTGCAGGCTCTTGTCCCGTGACCCTATAAGGTATATCATGCTCAGTTGGGCTTGAGAGAGTAAAGCTGGCCCAAACACTGCTTGAATTTTGGGGCAATTTATACAGAATTGGGGCTGCAGGTGGCCATATCGGCACCACCAGGCTCTGCAAATTTCGGCCTGAAGGTCAAAGATTCTCGCCTGACCAGCGATTTCCGCCAAACAAATGCTGTCGCCGTTAAGGCAGCCATGGGTGCAGCAGTTGTTAGAACAAAAATAGCCAACGCCGCAACAGTATAGGTGGGGAAATCTATTGATTTATCGCATTCAACCCACGGAACTGAAGATAAATCATAACGTGTATGGCTACCTCTAGAAAGAAAGGGTGGAGCTTGGACCATGGAACACCCTGGCTTCACTTTTTTGTTGCCACGTAATAAACCAACTCACCATTGGGGTGATTTCCTTGGCAGAGCAGCGGAAGGTACAAGATGAATAACAGACAGTATAAGAAATAGCGTTGCTATGTCCGATATCGATTCCTGATATCTCTCTGCTAAAGCCGGGATAAGGGACGCAGCGACCTTGAAGATAAACTATTATTTCCCTATTATTTTGCTCGCTATGGCACACGTGCAAACATACACATACAGCGCTCTCCACCACGGGAACTCTGATGTTTGCTTTACCAAATGTAATCAGTCATTTAAACAGAGAGTGTACTCTGGAGGTGAACCTGAGATATGGAGGCCTACCCTACAGATCCGGGGAGTTCAGGAGGAAAGAAAGCTGATGCTGCATTATATTATATTTGCTAAAAGATATCCTTCACTTGTGTATGAGCAGTTGTGTTAAAGCCCAACTCCAAGCACAAAAAAAATAAATAAAAAGTACTTGTTATATCTAAGGGTGCTTCTGAGCCTCTGAGGGCTTCCTCCGTTCCTGCAACTGACCTCCTGAAGCCTCCTCTCTAAGCTGTTCTTGGCTGCAGTGGTTCACTCATCTCCTCCACCTATAATGCAGGGATATTGTATGACTCCAAGGGTCTGCCACAGACTAGAGCTACTAGGACAGTGGTCTCCAAACTGTGGCCCTTTGCTTGCCTTTATCCTGCCCTTGGAGCACTATCCCTCCTACTGATACCAACAAGGAGGCACCATTCCTTCCACTGACACCATTGATGGGGCACTTTTCCTCCCACTGCTACCAATGATGGGACACTATTCCTCCCACTAAGACCAATGATGGGACATTATTCCTCACATTGACACTAATGATGGGACACTATTCCTCCCACTGATACCAATTATGGGGCACTATTATTCCCATTGATACCAATGATGGGGCACTGTTCCTCCAACCAATACCAATGATGGGGCGCTATTCCTCCCACTGACACAAATGATGGGGCACTATTCCTCCCACTGACACCAATGATGGGGCACTATTCCTCCCACTGACACCAGTGATGGGACACTATTCCTCCCACTGACACCAATGATGGGACACTATTCCTCCCACTGACACCAGTGATGGGACACTATTCCTCCCACTGACACCAATGATGGGACACTATTCCTCCCACTGACACCAATGATGAGGCACTATTCCTCCCACTGATACCAATACTGGGGCACTATTCCTCCCACTGATACCAATAATGGGGCACTATTCCTCCCACTGATACCAATAATGGGGCACTATTCCTCCCACTGATACCAATGATGGGGTACTATTCTGCTCACTGACACCAATGATGGGGCACTAGGTACATAAGGTAAGGTACATAAAGACATGGATGAGTGAGTTTGGGGTGGAGGAAACTGACTGGCCTTGGGGATGAATTAGAGCGGAGACTGGGAGCCAGGCCTTCTCGTCCAACATCAGTGCCTGACCTCACAAATGCTCTTCTGGAAGAATGGTCAAACATTCCCATAGACACCCTCCTAAACCTTGTGGACGGCCTTCCCAGAAGAGGTGAAGCTGTTATAGCTGCAAAGGGTGGAGCCAACTCAATATTGAACCCTCCGGACTAAGACTGGGATGCCATTAAAGTTCATGTGTGTGTTAAGGCAGATGTCCCAATACTTTTGGTAATATAGTGTATGTAAAGTGCTGTGTAAATTGATGGCCCTATATATATACCTGTAATAAATAAATAAGCCTTTCTAATTCCAGGCATTCCCCTGTAAAGACAGGCATCCCAACACTTCATTATTTGTTCAAATTCGCTCACTATCCCAATTATTAAGACCATTATTATTATATTTTTGTAAAGCCCATTGTTCTGACTGGGACCTGGGATTTTAAAAATGATTAACTGGCCTCACCTGCTCTAGACGGGTGAGGTCTTCATAATAATAATACCTCACCTGTCCACAACACATCCTCTCAAAATCTCCCTATTTGACATGACAGGAATATTACTGGGAAGGAGTGAAGGTCGAATAAGGAGAAGATGGGACATTGCTGACAGATTATTGATGCGGTGCCCTTCCTCTGTCCGCCATGATGGACAATGGCTCTTTCACGGGGCTAACAAAACTCATTTTGTGCTGTTATTCCAGCAGAGAACAATCGACAGATGACACCACTGCTCCGGCGGCGATACTACAAGGCCGGGCCAGGACTGTGGAAGCGATCCTTTAAGATATACGCTCTTGTCCTCATCCCCCCCCGTCATCGGAGCAAACTGATATTAAAGATATCGGAAGCCGTCCGTCCAAGCAAAACTGAAATATTAGCTCTGGTTGACCCGCATGCTAGTTCTTAGTCAGTGAAGCTAAGCCTGTTCAGCTTCACTGCTGGCAAGGTTGGTTTTTCCCGAGGTCAAGCTTGGGGAAAAACCAAAAAAAAACCTTTTGAGTGAGGAGCTTCAAAGATGAAGCTCCTCACTCAAAGGCTAGAGTCCAAAAGATGTTTATTACATCATAAAAGTGTTATGAAGAGCGTAAAGTAAAATTAAAGGCACAACTTTTTTTTTTTCACTTTGGTTAGAGTAAAGGAGGGTTCTGACCCCTTTAAATCTTTTTTTTTTTTGGCATTTGTGCCCCCATCAGGGAGATTTCCCTTCACTTCTTGTTCCATAGCCTAAACAGGAGGTGAGATGAAATACCCTCCAAAATGAGGGAAGCCCTGGTTGTCACCAAAGCTAGCATCCTCATTGGAAAATTTCCCCTTCTATTCCTGTTCTGAGGACAACGCAAAATTTTGGATTTTCTTTCACTTTATGAGGGTAAAAATGACAAATGGGGTGAATATCCCCAATGGGAGCACAGGTGGCAATAAAAACCAGATAAGTGTTCTAGTTCCTCTCCACTCTATCCAAAACTAAATGAAAAAAGTTTTGCCTTTAGCTGTACTTTAAGAGTTTCCGATTCATCAGGGCCAAAATTAACAGAATATATACATTTGGGGCTCTCTTGCATATGCGAACTCCCATCCATCAACTCTACATGGCTCCATGGAATATGACCTTGTCCGAGGATCCAGGGCCAACCACCTGCTTGATTCCCTTCACCACCTGTCCTGGTAATTTTGTCACCCGGACAGGGGCAATCTCCATAGGGGGGGACATGGACCAAAATTAAATGTATGCCAGAGGATCATAATCCTTCTCCACTCCATCCAGAATCAAAAATAAAGCTTTGGCATAGATTGGTTTTTGGTCAGTTGGTGTCAGTTCTTGAGGGCTTCTGTGAGGTCCAAAAATGAACAGTTATGAGGTTACAGGGACAGGGAGAATCTTCATAGATATGACACAGACCAAAAAAAAGTATGCCAGAGGATCTTACTCCTTCTCCACTCTATTCAGAACCAAAATAAAGCTTTGGCATAGATGGGCTTTCGGTCATTGGTGCCAGTTTTTGAGGGCTTCTTTGAGGTCAAAACATAAACAATTATTAGGTCACCCAGATGAGGAATCTCAATAGTAGGGACACAGATCAAGATGAAAGCATGCCAAACGATCTTACTCCTACTACAATCTATCCAGAACCAAAAATAAAGCTTTATTGAGGGCCTCTTTGAGGTCCAAAAATGAACAGTTATGAGGTTACAGGGACAGGGAGAATCTTCATAGATAGGACACAGACCAAAAAAAAGTATGCCAGAGGATCTTACTCCTTCTCCACTCTATTCAGAACCAAAATAAAGCTTTGGCATAGATGGGCTTTCGGTCATTGGTGCCAGTTTTTGAGGGCTTCTTTGAGGTCAAAACAATTATTAGGTCGCCTAGATAGGGAATCTCAATAGTAGGGACACAGATCAAAATAAAGGCATGCCAGACGATCTTACTCCTACTACAATCTATCCAGAACCAAAAATAAAGCTTTGCCATAGGTGGGGTTTTGATAACTTGGTGCCATTTCTTGAGGGCCTCTTTGAGGTCCAAAAATGAACAAATTATTAGGTCTCCCAAGAAGAGTAAATTTCAATAATGGGGACCAAAATAGAAGCAGGCCAGAGGATCTTACTCCTTCTTCACCCTATCCACAACCAAAATTAAAGCTTTGGCATAGATGGGCTTTTGGTCAGTTCTTGAGGGCTTATTTGAGCTTCACTGTAATTATCCCAAGCATATGTGAGTGTGCCGTGAATGACTTCCTATCTGATACAAGCTGCACAAGTCAACTTGTTGAAATAAAACATGTGCAAATTATTTGCAGAAATAATAGCAGACTATTGGAAGTATTCACTGCAGATGTTCACTTTCCTCTGCGGTGCCATCTCTAACAATGACCAGGTGAGACAAATGGCCTTTCTTTTAGAATTATCCCCCGCTGTTTACTAAGGGCCACTCTGATGGGCCAGGAAGTTGGTACTTAGTCCATCGATTATTCACATGTGTTCTGCAGAGGACTCTGAGAAGTTTTTTTTTTAATTTAAAGGGTTGATGCATAAGGCTTCTGAAAACCAACCGGTGACTACAGGCCGGCTGGGGGGGCCAAGAGGGCAACAAAGCCTTTGAAGTGGATGATCCATCACTGAGGGTCTTAATCCGTGTACACAAAACATTCATTAAAGGCTTGTTACCAGGAAGAGCATTGCGGGCCCCCAGATACTAAGTGAAACAAGACTTTTGTAGAATTTCGTTTGATCAAACTTTGCACTTCAACCATATAAAAGCAACCAAAAGGTTTTGTAGTTTTTATTCTCACCGGGTCGTCCTTTCATAGATTAAAGTAGACCTTCACTCGAGTGTTAAATCAAAAGAAACCTGCAAAGCAAGACCTTTTATACTCACCTCCAACACTAGAGTACCCAACAAAGTATAGGACCGCTCTAGGTCCACCCTATCTGGCAGCTCTGTTGGGTTGCTAGCACCATTGTGAAATCCATAAGTCCCCTATGGAAAATGTAAAATTGAGACCCACACCATCCAAAAATACCTTCTATTAGAAAGCCGTTTGTTGTAGGCTTGTATCAAACATGGACAAACAAATGATGCTTCCCTGCACCCTCATGTGTGGTTGCCATCTCTCCCGCTTTTGCTGGGAACAGTCAGCGCTTTGATGCGTCTGTCCCCAGCCAACCAATGTCCTCAGCAGCATAGTCCTATCGCTCCCTGCCTAGGCGCCACTCCATGGTCCCTGGTGGTTTGGTTCTATTGCACTGCACAGATGCAGCCCCAATGTTCCTGGTGATCTAATCATTGAACTGCACAGGTGGCACCTCAACGTCCCAGGTGATGTACTCATCACACTATGTGGGCACCTCCCAACTATGGTTCTGCTAGATCCAACTGCACATGTATGTCAAAAAGGTCCCAAATGCTGTCCATGCCCAACTGGCTCCAGGAGCACCATATGGTGTCTGTGGAGTGTGAGAGGACTTCACCGCCAGGGACAGTGGGTGGGAGGAATGCTCAAGAAAGAGAAAGGTGGACCTAATTAATATATATATATATATATATATATATATATATATATATATATATATATATATATGATACCATGCCAGAATAGCGACATTTTGACTTAAGGCAGCCTCTTAATGGTGAGGACTTCCTACATACATTCATTCCTTCATTCTCCTGCACTCTGATGTACTGTATGGTTGGGAATGGGAATGTTTGACCATTCTTCCAGAAGCGCATTTGTGAGGTCAGGCACTGATGTTGGACGAGAAGGCCTGGCTTGCAGTCTCCGCTCTAATTCATCCCAAAGGTGTTCTATGGGGTTGAGGTCAGGACTCTGTGCAGGCCAGTCAAGTTCCTCCACCGCAAACTCGCTCATCCATGTCTTTATGGACCTTGCTTTGTGCACTGGTACGCAGTCATGTTGGAACAGGAAGGGGCCATCCCCAAACTGTTCCCACAAAGTTGGGAGTGTGAAATTGTCCAAAATGTCCTGGTATGCTGACGCCTTAGGAGTTCCCTTCACTGGAACTAAGGGGCCAAGACAAACTTCTGAAAAACAACCCCCCACCATAATCCCCCCTCCCCCCACACCATAATCCCCCCTCCACCAAATGATTTGGACCAGTCCATATAGACGTGGATGAGGGAGTTTGGGGTGGAGGAACTTGACTGGCCTGCACAGAGTCCGGACCTCAACCCGATAGAACACCTTTGAGATGAATTAGAGCGGAGACCGCCTTCTCGTCCAACATCAGTGCCTGACCTCACAAATGCTCTTCTGGAAGGATGGTCAAACATTCCCATAGACACCCTCCTAAACCTTGTGGACGGCCTTCCCAGAAGAGCTGAAGCTGCTATAGCTGCAAAGGGCGGAGCCAACTCAATATAGAACCCTACGGACTAAGACTGGGATGTCATTAAAGTGTATGTGGGTGTAAAGGCAGGCGTCCCAATACTTTTGGTAGTATAGTGTATGTATACTTCTTTCAGAATAATCATGTTGATCTCTACACAGAGCGGCGTGATACCTGCGAAATCCCATTGGGGGGGGGGGGACACAGAGGGACAGACGACGCCTGTCTAGGAATTCCGGCTCTCAGATCGCACACCTGCCCCCGCATGCACCACCGATAACCACTATGGGGGCTCTGCCTGGTCGGGAGCCGAGGGCCAACAACCTCTATATACCGTCATCTGAGCAGCACCTGGAAAATGTTGTCTTATTCTCTCTCCCTGGATGAGCCCCACCTGTACATTCGACATTCTGCAGACATGAAAAGGACGGAATATTTATGTTCCTGGAGTTGATGTTGCTGAAGACAGATCAGGATTAGCCGGGATGGGAGGGGAGGGGACGTCAGATGTTGGACGAAGGTTACTTGTTGGAGAGATCGCTCTTTGAAGGTCTCTCTTTAATATGACGGCTCTCAGCAGGGTGATGTCTTTTCTGCAGCTACATGAAGGAGACTCTGATGGGTTCTGAGGGAGATAAATCACCTTCACTTAACACATGTGCCGCCTTTTCATGAGGATTCCCCGGATTCTTCCTTTTATAATCGGCTCCCCGAAGGTTTCTTTCTGTTACAAATTATCGCCGCGTTTCTTTACATCAAATGGCGCCATTAATCTTCGCCGCGTTTGAGACCGGTGAAAACTGCAACATTGTATCGCTGCGTAATCCTAGAAACGCCTGCGTTTAATCGTCACAATGAGGGCTCCGTCTACATAATTGTTGTGATTTACGTTATGTCGCACGTGCCAACGCACCTTCCGCATAAAATCACATGAGATCGATTTTTTTTTTGGTAAAGGCAGCATTGCCTCGGCGCATTGGTGTGCCTTTCCGAATGAATGCCGTATTATACGGTATGTTATGCAGTGACATGTGTGCGCTGACGTGTACACAAAAAAGACTAAATGGGCTCTAAAATGAATATAAAACCCAATCGCTAAAATCTCACAGCTGAACCTTTTAATCCCGGGTGATCCCGCCATGAAGGTTCCTCTTTAACCACTTGTCTAACGGGCGCTTCGCCCCCCCCCCCGCTCTTCCTGCCCAGGTCAGCTTTCACCGCTGTCATACTTTGAATGACAATTGCGCGGTCATGTAACGCTGTACCCAGATGATATTATCATTTTTTTCCCCCCACAAATAGAGCTTTCTTTTGGTGGTATTTAATCACTGCTGGGGTTTTTATTTTTTGCGCTGTAACAAAAAAGACAGAACATTTTGTTTTTGTTCGTTTCTATCATTAAATTTTGTAAATCATTAATTTTTCTCCTTCACTGATGGGCACTTATAGGCGGCACTGATAGGTGGCACTGATGGGCACTGATGGGCAATGATGAGGCAGCACTGATTTGGTGGCACTGATGAGGAGCCACTAATATGCCACAATGATGAGCACTGATAGGTGGCACTGATGGGCAATGAGGCAGCACTGAAGGGAACTCATGAGGAGGCAATAATATGCCGCACTGATGGGCACTGATAGGCGGCACTGATAGGCTGCACTGATGGGCACTGATAGGCGACTCTGATGGGCAATGAGGCAGCACTGAAGAGCACTGAAACGGAGGCACTAGTATGCCGCACTGATGGGCACTGATAGGCAGCACTGATGGGCACTGATAGGCGGCACTGATGGGCACTGATAGGCAGCACTGATGGGCAATGAGGCAGCACTCAAGGGCACTGATGGACACTAGTATGCTGCACTGATGGGTACTGATAGACGGCACTGATGGGCACTGATTGGCAATGGTGGGTACTGATGGGCAGCACTGATGGGCACTGAAAGGCAGCACTGACTGGCGTCACTAATGGGCACTGTTTGGTGTCACTGATGGGCACTGCTGTGGCTTTATTGTAATCAGGGCACTGATTACCTGTCCTGGTCCCCCCTGCAAGGAGATGCCGCTGATCGATAAACGGCACTTCCGCATTTACATGTGACCGGCTGTGATTGGACACAGCCAATCACATGGTCAAAGAGCCGCGTCATCGGCTCTTTGCCGAGATTGGGGTCGTGCTGTGTCTTAGCCATGTCTTAGCTGTGTCCTTGCCGTGGTCGCCGTGCTGCGCACCCCTGCGGGCGCAGGAGAATGGCTGTTTTGGGGCGCCATCATGTGACGTCGCCCCAGAACGAGAGCTGCATCGCTCCTCCTCCGACATTTGATGATGGGCGGGCGGCAAGTGCTTAAACACTTTCTGTTCTGTTCTGACAACACTCTGTCCTTGTAACCTATTTGTGCACCAGTGTTGTCACCCTGTCACGAGGACTTTCCGATGGAGACTACAAGACACACATTACACAGCCACAATCCACTGTTGTCACAAAAAAAAAATCTTTGCTGGACTTAGCATGTCTCTTTGCTGGACTGGGGATGTCTCTTTGCTGGAGAGGGCATGTCTCTTTACTATATGGGGATGTCTCTTTACTATATGGGGATGTCTCTTTACTATATGGGGATGTCTCTTTACTATATGGGGATGTCTCTTTACTATATGGGGATGTCTCTTTGCTGGACTGGGGATGTCTCTTTGCTGGAGAGGGCATGTCTCTTTACTATACGGGGATGTCTCTTTACTATATGGGGATGTCTCTTTGCTGTATGGGGATGTCTCTTTGCTGGAGAGGGCATGTCTCTTTATTATATGGGGATGTCTCTTTACTATATGGGGATGTCTCTTTGCTGTATGGGGATGTCTCTTTACTATATGGGGATGTCTCTTTGCTGTATGGGGATGTCTCTTTACTATATGGTGATGTCTCTTTACTATATGGAGATGTCTCTTTACTATATGGGGATGTCTCTTTTCTATATGGAGATGTCTCTTTGCTGGACTGGGGATGTCTCTTTACTATATGGGGATGTCTCTTTGCTGTATGGGGATGTCTCTTTACTATATGGGGATGTCTCTTTGCTGTATGGGGATGTCTCTTTACTATATGGGGATGTCTCTTTGCTTTATGGAAATATCTTTTTGCTGAATTTATGGAAATATCTCTGCTGGATTGGGATGTCTCTTTACTATTTGGGGATGTTTCTTTGCTTTATGGAAATGTCTCTTTGCTGGATGGGCGTGATTTATTTTTTATTTTTGTTGGGGGCAGCAGAGTTTCATTCTTGGGCCCAGGCAGCACAATGTCTTGGGCCAGCCCTGCACACAAAAACAGAACCCCCCCCCCTGCAACAATAGATCCCCCCCCCAGCAGCCAGCATCAGTAGACCCTCCAGCACACCCCGGCACCCCCTACCCATTACATACATTCAGTGCTGGCGGTGCCGGAACTGCATTCCCCCGCGCTGAAAAAAAGCCTCAGGTCTGATCACTGGAGGAGAGAGGATTTAGGAAACTCCCCAGCGACATAAGATTCCCTCAGCGACAATAGATCCCCCCGCTAGCAACAATAGGAGGAGAGAAGATTTAGGAGTTTTCCTCTTTCCAATTAAAACAAGTTACAATGTTGCAGTCTGATCACGGGGGGGGGGGGGGGGACTGGGGAAATGCTTCATTCTGTCTGCAGCAGAGACTGATGACATCATCCCATCCTGGGTGGAGCTCAGGAATTACTTTTTTATTGATAAATGTGACGCTTCTTAAAAAAAAAAAAGATCCTGCTGCTGTATATTGTGACATCAGGAATTTATTTATAAGGAAAAAAAAAGCGGTGGGTCCACTTTTATCACAAAGCTCATCAGTCGATGAGAATGGACCCCCCCCCCAGTCCGGAACGCGTCGCTCGGAAATTCTCCGCCCGGTGAGGATGGGACGGAGAATAGCCGCATAGAAGGGGATTGTTTGCTGCGGGGCAACAACACAAAGCCGGCGGTCCCACGCGTCAGCGCGGCCATACAAACGGCGTGATTTACTGCGGCAGGAAACGAAGAGGTGACCTCTGTCCCAGAGAAAGGTATTCATACAACCAGCTGAGCCACCGCCTGGAATTCAGGTTTCTGGCGGATTACGGGCCAAGAAAAAGAAAGAAAAAGAGAAAACAAAGCGAGCGGGAAGCTTGCCGAGTCATTAGCAGTAAATAAATGTGGAAATATTAATAGGAGACAAATTCGGGAGGACAGAGGGGTCCGGGGAACAAAGAGCGCTCCTTGGAAGCTGCACTTTTCTAATGATAATTAGGTTGTCTGTGCAGAACGCCGCTGGCGGCTTCCTAGAGGCCAAGCTGGCCGGGGGCCCAATCTGTGTCGGGACTCTGCAAATTCCTGGACAGCTCCAGAGGAATCCGGCAGCAAAAAAAAAAAAAAAGAGGGCCGGGCCCCCGCAGCTGTTCACTAATTATTAAAAGATAACGTTTAATCGGCTTATATGTTGGCTTCCCTGGTTCCTCCCTCATCACATCCTTATTTTAGACACTATGATGTCATCACGGGTCTCGGTGCTTCTCTATGCGATGCGGGCAGATCATGGCTGGTGGGAGGGGCCAGCAGGGTGCTGTACATCACCCGGCCTCAGCACTCCTCTCCAGAGCCCCCAGCCCTGATGCAAGCAGTGGAAGGAATTATGCATTAAAATGTATGAAGAGCGTCTGTGAACAGCAATTTTCAAGTCTTGCCACAGATTCTCAATGTGATTTAGGTCTGGACTGTGACTGGGCCATTCTAACACATGAATATGCTTTGATCTAAACCATTCCATTGTAGCTCTGGCTGGATGTTTCGGGTCGTTGTCCTGCTGGAAGGTGAACCTCCGCCCCGGTCTCAAGTCTTTTGTAGACTCTAACAGGTTTTCTTCTAAGATTGTCCTGTATTTGTCTCCATCCATCTTCCCATCAACTCTGACCAGCTTCCCTGTCCCTGCTGAAGAAAACCATCCCCACCACATGATGCTGCCACCACCATGTTTCACGGTGGGGATGGTGTGTTCAGGGTGATGTGCAGTGTTAGTTTTCCCCACACATAGCGTTTTACTTTTAGGCCATAAAGTTGAATTTTGGTCTCATGTGACCAGATCACCTTCTTCCACATGTTTGCTGTGTCCTCCACATGGCTTCTCACAAACTACAAACAGGACTTCTTATGACTTTCTTTCACCAATGTCTTTCTTCTTGTCACTCTTCCATAAAGGGCAGATTTGTGGAGAACACGACTAATAGTTGTCCTGTGGACAGATTCTCCCACCTGAGCTGTGGATCTCTGCAGCTCCTCCAGAGTTACCATGGACCTCTTGGCTGCTTCTCTGATGAATGCTCTCCTTGCCCGGCCGGTCAGTTTAGGTGGACGGCCATGTCTTGGTAGGTTTGCAGTTGTGCCATACTCTTTCTATTTTCCGATGATGGATTGAACAGAGCTCCGTGAGATGTTCAAAGCTTGGGAGATTTTTTTTATAACCTAACCCTGCTTTAACCACTTGTTTACCAGGCACTTAAACCTGTCTCCTGCCCAGACCAATTTTCAGTTTTCAGCGCTGTCAGATCGCCAAGCGCGCCATTTGCCTGGATATATCTCTTTAAATGGGAACTCCGTCAACAACTGATGCAGAGTTCGGAGCTCTCCAGGAACATAAAATGAGTTTTTTTTTTTTTTTAGGAAAGGCTCCAGGCGGGGGATCAGCGTTATTAGTGGAGTCATTCAGGAAAGCGAGTCGCAGATTGGGCTGCCCGCCATCACATTTCCTTATTTCGGTGCCACAAAAAATAAATCGGAAAGTGAAAGGAGGCGGGGAGCGCGCGGAGTGACTCAATGAATCCGTTCAACGTAAAACACAACGCACAGATGTGAGCGCCGGAATGGGAGGATTCCACCAGGGAATTCCTTCTTCTTCTATGTATGGGGCCCTCAATGTTCAAACGGTTACTCCACCCAGACTCAATATTTCAGTTGAAGGGTCAGTCTACCCATTTTTTATTGAGGGCCCATTCACATTATGGCGTTACACCTGCACACGGCAGGGCGTCACGGGGCGTCACAACCATCAGCTAGCGCAACTAGCTGATGGTTGGGCGTTGCCGAGTTGTTCACTGCATGAACCATTGTTGGTGTGCACTGGAACCCGGGAACTCAGCACAGGGATGGTGGGAACCCCTCATAATGGGCACAGCGGGTGTACAGACCCGGGAACTCAGCACAGGGATGGTGGGAACCCCTCATAATGGGCACAGCGGGTGTACAGACCCGGGAACTCAGCACAGGGTTGGTGGGAACCCCTCATAATGGGCACAGCGGGTGTACAGACCCGGGAACTCAGCACAGGGATGATGGGAACCCCTCATAATGGGCACAGCGGGTGTACAGACCTGAGAACTCAGCACAGGGATGGTGGGAACCCCTCATAATGGGCACAGCGGGAGTACAGACCCGGGAACTCAGCACAGGGATGGTGGGAACCCCTCATAATGGGCACAGCGGGTGTACAGACCTGAGAACTCAGCACAGGGTTGGTGGGAACCCCTCATAATGGGCACAGCGGGTGTACAGACCCGGAAACTCAGCACAGGGATGGTGGGAACCCCTCATAATGGGCACAGCGGGTGTACAGACCCGGGAACTCAGCACAGGGTTGGTGGGAACCCCTCATAATGGGCACAGCGGGTGTACAGACCCGGGAACTCAGCACAGGGATGGTGGGAACCCCTCATAATGGGCACAGCTGGTGTACAGACCCAGGAACACAGCACAAGGATGGTGGGAACCCCTCATAATGGGCACAGCGGGTGTACAGACCCGGGAACTCAGCACAGGGATGATGGGAACCCCTCATAATGGGCACAGCGGGTGTACAGACCCGGGAAGTCAGCACAGGGATGGTGGGAACCCCTCATAATGGGCACAGTGGGGGTACAGACCCGGGAACTCAGCACAGGGATGGTGGGAACCCCTCAAAATGGGCACATCGGGTGTACAGACCCGGGAACTCAGCACAGGGATGGTGGGAACCCCTCATAATGGGCACAGTGGGGGTACAGACCCGGGAACTCAGCACAGGGATGGTGGTACGCTGTAATCCATCAAGATAACAAGATACAAAATCTAAGCTGTATGTAATCAATGTTGGCTGCTGCGCTTAATTCCATTAACTCAAAGATTACGAGTGCCCCCCCGGGACCCTCATACCAGAGGAGCTCAGATCCTTTATCCCCATTGATGGTGGGATTGTCTTTTCAATGTTCTTATTGAATAGGAATCTCCATGGAGAAGGGGAGACATCTGTAGCAGACATGCTGCACAACATATGTGTACAGATTATGAATGGCGTCCTATACAATGGCGCGCTTTGCATTGATCGGCTGCGTGCCGGGAAGGTTGTGATCCCCATCACTCAGAGACAGGCTTGCCATGCCGACAGATGATTCAAATTGTCCAATTCTCTCCTCCAAGCTGTCAGCGAGATTCATCCAAGCAGAAAATAGGAACGACAATGGAGGATTTCGTGTTATTAGATACCAGACACACATATGGCGATGGGATGTGCGATGAACTTGTGAGCCCCCCTTTTCACGCCGCTGCGACTTGTTATGCGATTCGACAGTTTAAAGTTACGTGACAAGTCGCACCCTATTTGTGCCTATGGAACCGTTCAAATTGGTGCGGCGCCGACTTCCACCAATTTTGAAAAGGGGTTCCTGCACAATTTTTGGCGATTTCATGTGCGACTTGCTTTGACATCTGTGCATGAAATGTCGTGAAGCCGCAGATGAAATCGCACTGGCCGGTGGCTTTGAAATCGCGATGATTAATGCGATCTCAGAGCCGCATTCGGTGTGTGCCGGGAAATAGGGCTTGTGGTTGTCGGAAGGGCAGAAGCGTAACTAGAACCTTCATGGCCCCATTGCAAGAAACCATGAAGGGCCTCCCCTAACCTTGAAGGGCTTCCCCTGACCATGAAGGGCCTCCCCTGACCATGAAGGGCCTCCCCTTTTCTGTTTGGTCTCAGGGTCCTTCCCTCTGACCCTGTGGCCCTTCCTTCTGGGCCCTTCCCACTGATCTTGGGGGTCCTTTACTCCAGGCAAGTCTCCAGGAAATCACAAGCAAGCACACAACTTCTAGCAGCAGGACCCTTTCACATGTTCTACAGTGGCCTACTTCCTGCCATCTTGGGCCCCCCCACAGTGGCAGAATGCCAGAGCCGGTCACAAATGCGACCTTTGGAACCCTGGTAGTTCCACCACTGCGGCACAGTAAAAACAGGCAGTCCCCAACCACCCATCGCGTTATGCTGCAAAGGTAGCAGGATGGAGGTGCATATGCTGCATCCAGGGCCGGCGACAAGGGGTTGGCAGGAGGGGCGGCTGCCCTGGGGGCAATGGTTTATTGTAGGGATGGGGGCGTCCCGACCCTAATCCTAATCAAAGAGGGGGACGCAGTTTTGCCCTGGGCACTGGATGACCTTGTCCCGGCACTGCCTGCATCCACAATGCTTTGCTTCGCAGCTGCGGCAAGAAATTGTCCCTACTGTGGCATTTGGTGGACGGCACTGGCCTCCCGAACGTGACCCATTCAAGTTAATGAGGCCGTGACGTCACCACGTGCAGTGCGTGGTGGCGCAGCATTTACAATGTTAAAACAGGTGTCGAGAAGGGAATATATCACCACAATGCTTTGCTTTGCCACTGCTGCAAAAATTGTCTCCATTGTTGCATTTGGTGGACGGCACTGCCTCTGAACATCACCCATTTAAGTGGCTGGGGCCGTGATGCCACCACGTGCAATGCATGGTGGCGCAGCATTTACAGTAGAAAAAACAGGTGCTGAGAAGGGAATATATCACCACAAAGCTTTGCTTTGCCGCTGCGGCAAAATTTGTCCCCACTGTTGCACTTTGGTGGGCGGCACTGCCTCCCGAACGTGACCCATTCAAGTTAATGAGGCCATGACGTCACCACGTGCAGTGCGTGGTGGCGCAGCATTTACAATGTTAAAACAGGTATTGAGAAGGGAATATATCACCACAATGCTTTGCTTTGCCGCTGCGGCAAAAATTGTCCCCACTGTTGCACTTTGGTGGGCGGCACTGCCTCCGAACGTGACCCATTCAATGCGTGGTGGCGCAGCATTTACAGAAGTAAAACAGGTGAGGAGAAGCGAATATATCACCCTTTTTTTTTAAAGGTTTGGGGTTTAAATTGTATCTAAACCCAAGAACGAGTTGTCCCTTTAATTTATATATATACACATCAGATTTCTGGTCCTTAGATCCACTGGCTGCATTAGTTGTCTTTTTTTTTTCAGGCTTTTTTTCTCCTTTGTTGATTCTGCAAGCTTCCTGTCCTGGGGGTAACAATGCTTCAACGCTCACTCACTGTATCTATAGGGAAGCAGCATAGTCACCCCCTAGGCTTTTAGTTCCTGATCTGGACAACAAAACACCTCCGCCATTGTGCGCGCCTATAATATAATGGGGAGGTGTTCTGTAGCTCACGAAGAGAACAAGGAAGGGCTGATGACATTGCTCCACATTTCAGCACAGCACAGGCGCAGTGCATAGGAAGTTAGAGGCTCGTTTTTCGATTTTTGGTAGGATCAGCAGGTATTTGAAGCTTGTACAGCAAAGCCTAGAGCAGTGATGGCGAACCTTGGCACCCCAGATACTTTGGAACTACATTTCCCGTGATGCTCATGCACTCTGCAGTGTAGTTGAGCATCATGGGAAATGTAGTTCCAAAACATCTGGGGTGCCAAGGTTCACCATCACTGGCCTAGACTGTAAGAGGGGAAAGCAACACAAGGAGCCAATCAGTTGTACTGCAGTGCTCATGTGATAACAAGCAACAGGCTGACAGGAGGAGAGAGCAGAGAGATGACCTCATCAGTCTGCTGCTACTCCTTTTTCACTTGTTCAGGAAAGGGCACTGAACTGCAACAGAGAAAAAAAATCAGATCTTCTGTGCTGCCAGACCTGACTATGCTGTGTGTCAGAGCTGTGTAAATCTCAGAACCGGATGGACAGAAATACAAAATCCTTTGGCAGGTAGAACGACTCCCGTATCTGCGTTTCATCTGTGCATTTATCTATTTGTCTGGAGTTCAGCTTTGAATCCAGAAGAAGACTTCTTATGTTTACTAATTAATCGGGGGGAATCCACTTAAAGAAGCCGGCCCGGAGCCAAATGACTGTTCTAATGAGGAGCCAAGCGTGGGAAAGCTCCATATTTATTTCAGGTCTGTGTCTATATTAACTTTAGGAAGAATCGTTCCAGAACTGGAAGGTTTGGATAAAGATTCCCCCAAATTACAGTCAGCACAAAACTCTTATCCATCTGTGGCTACATCTGGTAACAATGTAACAGAAATGCCTTCCATGTTTAATTGTTCCTAAGTATGTCACACGCTTCAAAGAGCTCGGCCCCTTTCTGTTTAGGAATTGTGTTGCCCGCAAGCTCTACGAAACATCAACAGCGACACGGCTGTCAGTCTACGGGGATCTGCTGGGATTAAAATACTCCTCAGTATTATCCCTATTTAGGCAGGTTTAAGGCACAATGAACTTGAACGGGGCATGTAATCCCTTTTAGAGATAGGAATGTTGCTGAATTCCCTTCTAAAATCCTTCAGGAGGAGAAGTAAGCAGGGAGCTTCTGTCCAGTAAAAAGCAATGGGTATGGAGGTCCACTGCGGGCCAACTCCATGTTTGCAATAAAACTGCAGAGGAAGAATCCATAATGGTTCTTCAGCTTTAACAGTTTACATGAGTAAAGGAATCGTTAAGTGACAACATCATAGGAGCACAAAGGTCTTCACTTGTTGAAGGCAGGATCTAAGAGGTCTTCAGTTTTTTTGGAGGTGGGAACTTAGAGGTCTTCATTCTGTTGGAAGTATGATCCAAGAGGTCTTTACTCTGTCGGTGAAGATCTAAGAAGTTTTTAGTCCATTGGAGATGGGATCTAAAAGGTCTTCATCCATTGGAGGTGGAATCTAAGAAGTCTTCAATCTGCTGGGGTTGGGATTGGAGAGGTTTTAACTCTGTTGGAGGTGAGACTTAAGAAGTCTTCAGTCCATTGGAGGTGGCATGTAATAGGTCTTCACTCTGTTGGAAGTGGAAACTAGGAAGTCTTCACTCCATTGGAGGAGGGATCTATGAAGTCTACACTCCATTGGAGGTGTGATCAAAGAGGTCCTCACTCAATCAGAAATAGGATCTAATAGGTTCACCCGTCAGAGGTGGGATCTAAGAAGTATTCACTCCATTTGAGGTGGGATCTAAGAGGTCTTCACTCAATTATAAATAGGATCTAAGAGGTCTTCACTCTATTAATGGTGGGATCTAAAAAGTCTTTACTCAATTGGAGGTGGGATCCATGAAGTCTTCACTCCCTTGGAGGTGGAATCTAAGAAGTCTTCACTCCCTTGGAGATGGGATCTAAGAAGTCTTCACTCCCTTGGAGGTGGAATCTAAGAAGTCTTCACTCCCTTGGAGATGGGATCTAAGAAGTCTTCACTCCCTTGGAGGTGGGATCTAAGAAGTCTTCACTCCCTTGGAGGTGGGATCTAAGAAGTCTTCACTCCCTTGGAGGTGGGATCTAAGAAGTCTTCACTCCCTTGGAGGTGGGATCTAAGAAGTCTTCACTCCCTTGGAGGTGGGATCTAAGAAGTCTTCACTCCCTTGGAGGTGGGATCTAAGAAGTCTTCACTCCCTTGGAGATGGGATCTAAGAAGTCTTCACTCCCTTGGAGGTGGGATCTAAGAAGTCTTCACTCCCTTGGAGGTGGGATCTAAGAAGTGTTCACTCCCTTGGAGGTGGGATCTAAGAAGTCTTCACTCCCTTGGAGGTGGGATCTAAGAAGTCTTCACTCCCTTGGAGGTGGGATCTAAGAAGTCTTCACTCCCTTGGAGGTGGGATCTAAGAAGTGTTCACTTCCTTGGAGGTGGGATCTAAGAAGTCTTCACTCCCTTGGAAGTGGGATCTAAGGCACTCCATTGGAGGTGGGATCTAAGAGATCCTCCCTTCATTGGAGGTGGGATCCAAAAAGGTCTTCACACAATTAGAAATTAGATCTAAGAGGTCTTCACTCTGTCTGTGGTGGGATCCAAGATACTTTCACTCTGTTAAAGGTGGGGTCCAAGAGGTCTTTACTCCACTGGAGATTAGATCTAACAGACTGGTCCTCACTCCATTAAAGGTACGATCCAAGATGTCCTCACTTCATTAGAAAAAGGATCTAAGAGGCTTTCACTCCATTGGAGCTGGTATCCAAGAAGTCTTCACTGTGCCAGAGGTGGGATTAAAGAGATCTACATGATTTCCTCTACATGCAAGGCACCCTATAGGATATCAGTGCTATACTGATTGGCAGGGATGATTATCAGTGGTGACAAAACTGCAACACAGAAATTTAGTCTGTGTCCTACAGGGCTACACAGGGTGACCACGCTGCAGTCAAATCATTGCAGGCCAGGCAGTTTTGTCATCCTTGGGGAGAAAGGGAAAGTCATTAGTAGGATCACCAGGTATTTAAATAGGCTAAACTGCACCATATTCTTTCTGTTACAGCAGGCTGTTAGGCTCAGTATGGATGTTCCTCATTCTACCATTGAATATCATACTGCAGAAAAAAAGCAGGGAGGAGAGACAGGACGGCTCCTCAAAGTATCAGGAGGATAGAATGTGTTGGAGTAAGAGATCATTAGAAACAGTCTGTTATCCTCGTTCTCATTAATGCACTCCGACCGATTCAAGTTACTTTCACGCCAGCAGATTTACTCATACAGACATGTAATCTCCATTAGAGGAAGCCTTCAGGGTAACGTTCCTGAGTCCAATCTTCCAAACCTCAGACCCAGATGAGCCCTTAGAGCAGCTTAGACAAGCTGCTTCTTCAGTTTCATTATTATGAGCAAAGCCAACCACTGACAGACCATTTTCTAAGACTGAAGATGGTTTCTAAAAACCAGAACAAGGCCGGGCACACACCTCCATCTTTACCTCATCATGTTTTATGAAAAAATAATAAATGGGAAGGGGAACAGATTGGAGACCAGTATGACTCTACAAAAACATTGATTTATCAAAATAGTAGAAAACATTGACTTAAGCTGGCCATACATGGGTCGAATTTCGAAAGAATTTTCTTTTGAAAAATCAGAAAATTTGTGCATTTTGTGATCCGATGGTGCCACCATTGATTTCGAAATTCGGCCAACCAAGCCTTCAATTTCACCTCATGCTGCTACAGAAAAGAATTTTTGTGGCTGGGAGTCTTCTTTTCTTTACGGGAATTTTCTTTTCTTGCACATGCGCATTTCTTTTTCGATTACATTTCTCGCACGGTTCATTGATTAGAAAATTGTTCGCTTTTCAAAAAATTTCCAACATGTCCGGTTGCTCAAATTCAATGGCTGCATGAAAATCAGCTGTTGCTGCAGCCCACTAATGGTGCGAAATACAAACGAAAATTCTTAGATAAGATTTTCGAAAGAAAATTCTTTCGAAATTCGACCTATGTATGGCCTGCCTTAGCTGTATTCATTTTCAAGCAGATTTTTTTTTTTTTTTAATTTAAATCAAATAATTACCATTTCTAAATGTAATAAATGCAGCTCTTTCCCGCTCCAGCTCATTTTCTGGGTTGAATGACGTCCACCGTCATTCAACTCACTTCCTGGATTGCAGGACATCATTGTCACTTCCCACGGGGAACATAAAAGATATAAAAAAAAATAAAAAATACATACTGAGTGGCTTCCACATGAGTAGGGAAGACTAAAAAAAGTTTATCCGCATCTGATTTGATGACTGAAGTGAACAGAGCTTCAATTTTTTGTTTTTGGGTTGACCATTCTATACTGTCCTCCAATGAGTCTTAGGTATGTGTGTGATAGCACTGGACCGATCTAAGGTTTGATCTTGACGGATGTGCTTGAGTCCGTTTTCCTTCTGGGAGGCTGGTACCCAAAGAAGATGTGGTGTAGGTGGACCTTTGTTAAGGTCTTAGGCTGCTACCTTTTTGAGAGCGACTCAGAAAACTCATAAGGTAGGTATGAAGAGGTGCCCAATACAAATGTTTGCCACACTCTAGGATATATTTGAGAAGTTTATTGAAGGTAGTAGTTCACCGATAACAAGGCATTTCAGGGGAACTGTCTCCCCTTTCCTCAGGGCTGTAAGAGTAGATGTGATAGGAACAAACTTGGAAACATGAGAAGTGGTTGGAACAGCAATGTGGCTAAGAACGTGACTGGTTATAAACTGTTCGGTCCTCAAATTCTTACAGAGTGGTGGACCTAGATGACATCAAGCTGACCCTTATTCAGACTCTGACAAAAGAAGTCTAACCACTAAAGCAGCAATGGCACATTTGGCTGTATATTTATTATCAGAGGATGTAGTATGCTCACCAGAAATGAAACATTGTTATTTTTAATTTCTGAAAATAATATTATACTGTATGTTGCAACGTAGCTCAGAGTATTAATTATTATATTATACACTAATGACCTTCTCTTCTCCGCAGCTCCTCTAGCTGAAGGCTCAGAAAGGAAGGATGAAGAGCAGAATATTCGCACCCTTGTAAGTCCGAACAAGAACACGCGCCATGTGCCCCAGCGTTCAGGAGCCTTAAGGAAACTCCGGCGCCAGAGACCACGCCTCTCTCACAAGGGACCAATGCCCTTCTAGGAAAGGTAAGACGCAGAGACAGATCTGTACTGCATTCTTTCACAAGAAGGATACAATAAATTCATGTATAATTCATAAAAACATGTATTATCATGGAGAAGTGCTTCTACTAAGCCCAAGTAAAGTGTCCATGCCAACATTTCCCATCAAAAAAATGAAAACAAATCAGGTCAAAGTTTATCTCTAGCAAAAAAAACTATCATTTAAAAAGGGCAATTCTCTCCAAAGTGGGGACAAATCCATTATGTCCACTTAGTACACTATATTACCAAAAGTATTGGCACCAGTGGCGGCCCCTCTCTCCACGCCACCCCCATATGCATAATGGATAGATTAAAAAAAAAATAATTTCCACCGGCCACCACTGATTGGGACGCCTGTCTTTACACGCACATGAACTTTAATGGCACCCCAGTCTTAGACCGTAGGGTTCAATATTGAGTTGGCTCCGCCCTTTGCAGCTATAACAGCTTCAACTCTTCTGGGAGGGCCGTCCACAAGGTTTAGGAGGGTGTCTATGGGAATGTTTGACCATTCTTCCAGAAGCGCATTTGTGAGGTCAGGCACTGATGTTGAATGAGAAGGCCTGGCTCGAATTCATCTCAAAGGTGTTCTATCGGGTTGAGGTCAGGACCCAGGTCAAGTTCCTCCACCCCAAACTCGCTCATCCATGTCTTTATGGACCTTGCTTTGCGCATCGGTCCAAATCATTTGGTGGAGGGAGGATTATGGGTGGGGGGTCGTTTTTCAGGGGTTGGGCTTGGCCCCTTAGTTCCAGTGAAGGGAACTCTTAATGCGTCAGCATACCAAGACATTTTGGACAATTTCATGCTCCCAACTTTGTGGGAACAGTTTGGGGACGGCCCCTTCCTGTTTTAACATGACTGCGCACAAGTGCACAAAGCAAGGCCCATAAAGACATTGGTGAGCGAGTTTGGGGTGGAGGAACTTGACTGGCCTGCACAGAGTCCTAACCTCAACCCCATAGAACACCTTTGGGATGAACTAGAGTAGAGACTGCGAGCCAGGCCTTCTCGTCCAACATCAGTGCCTGACCTCACAAATGGGCTTCTGGAATAATGGTCAAACATCCCCATAGACACCCTCCGTCAGCGCTGCTGGAGGGGCACAAAGGGCAGCAGGGGGAAGCAGATTATCTACAGGATTGCTGTGGGGGGGGGGGTCATTTACTAGAATAGATCCCCTGTAGCTAGAATAGTTCCCACATACAGCATCTGACAAGCTTGTGGAAGGGAGAGGAGATGAAGCCGCCAGGGAGAGGCACAAAGGACAGCAGGGGGAGCAAGATTATTCACAGGGTTGGTTTGGAGGGGAGCATTTACTAGAACAGATCTCCTGTAGTTCCCACCCCTACAGCAGCTGAAAGCTGGTGGAAGGAAGAAGAGATGAAGTTGGCAGCACTGCAAGGAAGGTGGGGGGGTGCATATAGGGGGAGAGCCATACACGGGATCAGTTCCTGTAATTTTCCCCTCTGCCGTAGTGATTACCCCCTCCTATCCATTATTGGATCCCCCCTTCTGATCGGGCCCCCCTGTATGCACCCCTAGCCTAGGCCCCATACAGGAATGGTGGTACCCCTTTATCAGCAGCCCTGGTCCAAAGGACTGCAGATGAATACCTTTTCCAGTTACCTTCAATAGCATGAAATATAGGATGTAATTGCATAACCTGGAGTGTAAAAAGGGAGCATGACCATATTGCATTGGCCAGCAGTTGGTCGGACGCTTCCATAGAGAGCAAATATCAAATGCAGCAATGTAATGTTACAGTAATGGCATGTCTGCAGACGTGAGGCCAGAAGACTATAAAACTTCTAAATTTAAACCCTTAAGTCTGTTTCATATCAAAGCTATCTTCTTTCTGTATGCAAAACATGTCTCCCGTGTCTTATTAACCCTTTGCAATGTCTTTGTTTCCAGATGGTTTGCCAAGAGACTTACTCTTTTTTTTTTTTTCCACTGAAATGATCTGGTTTGTTTGACCCCGGACCCCTTGGGTGAGACAAAAAGGTTCCAAAGGAAAAATCCTAGCCTCCCGCCTCGTGCCTCTCGGATCTGTCTGCGTCTGGATGCCTTCCCGTCTGAGGGATTTGGGGACACTACTCGGGAGAGGATTATCTGACCCTGTCCTGGATAGCACAAGTCTGGCTGCAGCTTAAATTGGCCTTTGTTCCCTCAGGAAAGCTTGTTTAATTACTACTGGATCAAGACTTAAAACTAAATAGTTATTGCCCTAAGGTCTACCTTACCACTTTATTCGCCTTGCCATTGCTGATGTTGAGGAAACTGCATAGACTTGCTCAAAATGAATGACCTCAAAGCCATCAACATTCACTTTTGGTTGTGTCCATTTACTCTACGATATTTCTTCCATCTCCAAGTCAACTTGACTCATTGACAAAGTCCAAGTCTACATGGTTGTCCATCAACTTCGGCTGAATTGGCCCCACCAACTTGTGGCCCCATTGTGTTTCATCCATTGGCTTGCTCCTCAAACGTCCTTCAAACCAGATAAATGAACTTTTCTTCAAATTGAATACACGGACAAGAATGATCGTTATGAACTTGTACAAATTTTCTAAAGGTTCTTTATTAACACACCACCATTGCCATTGGCCAGAGAACGCAAAGGCCTCAATGTCCGTACAATATATCTATATATTGAGTCTTTCATAATAGCACTTTCTAAACTGGGTCATTTAATGAAAATCAAAAAAAAAAAATGATACAAAAAAACAGTATTGTCCCTTTCCTTCAGACTTTCTTCCCTTCTTTAAAACAAATGGATTTTTATGTGTATATGTGTATATATATATATATATATGTGTGTGTATGTATCTCTGAAAAGAAAAAATTCTTATTTTTTTTAAATATTAATGGCTGTATTCTATTTATTTTGTGATATTTTAATTTAAAGCGATTGTTAGAGAATTGTGGTTCTTGGGCATTTTGCATATTTTACTAAATATATACAAAAAAAAAAAATTATACTGAACGATTGTTTCTCCTCGCATTATCCTCTGACCAAAAAACATCTCTATAGTTCTTAAAATATATGACTATCCCTAAATGAAATTACAATTCTGAAAATATTACTACAACTATATATTTTTTCAGAGAGAATAGCACTGTTTTTTTTTTTCTGTAATGTAATCGGGAGTTTAACACATCATTATTCATTAAAAAAAAATTAAAGCTGAATATTCCATTTTAAATTTCCTTTTTTATTGTCTGTGTTTTCCCGTATCTGGGCAAATTGGTAAATAAACACTTAAAGTGGTTGTAAGCCCTTCCATGTACCCAGTGAAGTGACCGGCCTCTGATGATACACAGAGATGAAATGAATCTTCCTACATAAGTTGTTTGACTGGAAGCCCAGGTTCTGAATCTAGGGAAGCAACTGTCAACACTGAGAAGACCCTCCACACTAAAGGAGAGTTGGGATCGTACCCGGCAGGTGCCAGCAGGGGCCAGCACAGAGGCGGGTGGAGATAAGGGGCAGGCAACAAAGCAGAGTAGATGGGTGACAGTCAGGAAGAGTAGAGGGGGAATTGCCAGGGAGGCCGGTCCTGGGCTGAGTGGCATTGGTGAAACCAGTCAGGGACCAGCACTGCTGGAGCTGAGGGACTCTCCTAGCTGCCGGGGGAAGAACTCCCCCAGTGAGGGTGGGAGTAAAGCCAAGGGAAAGGAAAGACAGATTCTGGTGGTAGGGGACTCAATTCTTAGAAGGACAGAGAGGGTAATCTGTCACAAAGACCTGAAGGGCCGAACTGTATGTTGTCTACCGGGCGCTCAGATTCGGCACATCACGGATCTGGTGGACAGATTACTCGGAGGGGCTGAGGAAGACCCGGCTGTCATGGTGCACGTTGGCACCAATGACAAAGTCAGAGGAAGATGGAGTGTCCAAAAATAAAAACGATTTTAGGGAATTAGGAGCTAAATTGAGGAAAAGGACCTCCAAGGTAGTATTCTCAGGAATACTACTGGTACTTCGAGCCACACCAGAGAGGCAGAGGGAGATTAGGAAAGTAAACAAGTGGCTGAGGAGCTAGTGTAGAAACGAGGGGTTTGGGTTCCTGGAGGACTGGGCCGACTTCTTAGTCGGTTACCAGCTCTAGAGAAGGGACGGACTTCGCCTAAATGAGGAGGGTGCAGATCTGCTGGGAGTGAACATGTCGAAAAGTTAGAGGGGCTTTTAAACTAGGTGATGGGGGGGTCCAGAGGTAGAGATAGTCAGCGTGGAACAAATTCCATAGGGTAGTATTAGTGGTAGGTTGACTAAAGCACATAAATCCGAGGTGAGTACAGTAACACCTCCTATTTGCAACCTAAGAACACCCAATAAGGCGATAGTATGAGACCGGTCTAAACTACGTGTCATGTTCACCAATGGCAGGAGTCTGGCAGACAAGATGGGTGAACCAGAGATACTGTTGTACGAGAAGGATTTCGATTTTTTAGGGATTTCAGAGACCTGGTTCAACAGCTCTCATGATTGGCTGGCAAACATTCAAGGGTATACCCTATATCGCGAGAGACGACATCACTAAATGGAGCTAGGGAGGAGGTGGAATCATTATGGGTAGAGCAAACTAAGAGGAAAGTAATACTGGGAGTATGCTATAGGCCCCCTAACCAGAGGGAGGAGGCGGAGGCGGACCTTCTATCACAATTTGGATTAGTGGCAAGGATGGGAATTGTTATCATAATAGGGGATTTTAATTATCCAAAGACTGGGCGGAGGGAACCGCGCATTCATCTAAGGCTCGCCAGTTTCTAAATGTCTTGCAGGACAATTTTATGGGTCAGATGGTAGACGCACCAACTAGCAATAAAACATTACTGGATCTACTGATTACCAACAATACAGACCTGATAACGGATGTGGAAATACGGGGCAATTTAGGAAACAGCGATCACAGGTCAATTGGCTTCAGTATAAATCACACAAATAGGAAACATAAAGGGAACACAAAGACACTGAATTTCAAAAGAGCCAACTTCCCTAAACTACAAACCTTGCTAGAAGATACTAAATGGGATAAAATCTTAGGAACAAAGAACACGGATGAGAGATGGGTTTGCTTTAAGAGCAAATTAAATAAGGATATTAGCCAGTGCATCCCAATGGGAAATACATTTAAAAGAGCTAATAAAAGTCCTGGATGGCTTAATTCCAATGTAAGAATGCAAATAAAAGCAAAGGAGAAGCCTTCAAAAAATACAAGGCTGAGGGATCATTATCAGCATTCCAACTATACAAAGAATGCAATAAGAAATGCAATAAGAAATGTAAGGGTGGCTAAGATAGAACATGAAAGGCACATCATGGAGGCGAGTAAAAAAAAAAAAATCCCAAGAAATTCTTTAAGTACATAAATAGTAAGAAAGGGAGGTCAGATCATATTGGTCCCATAAGGAATGATGAAGGGAATCTGGTTACTAAGGATGGAGAGATGGTGAAGGTATATTTTTACTTTTATATTTTTTTTACTTTCTGCTATAAAACATTCAATAAATTTTTTTTTAAAAATCGAATTTCTTCATCAATTTAGGTCAATATGTATTTTGCTACATATTTTAGGTAAAAAAAATCCCAGTAAGCATACGTTATGCCGTTATGCCGGCAAACGTTATGCCGTCTACAAACTATGGGATAGATTTATGGAATTTTTAAATTATTTTTTTAATACTAGTAATGGCGGTGATCAGTGACTTATAGCGGGACTGCGACATTGCGGCAGACAAATCGGACACCTAACTGACACTTCTGACACTTTTTTGAGGACCAGTGACACCGTCGTTATACAGCGGCAGGTCGGCGCAGCTGCGCAAACTGCCGCAGGTGTATGCTGGCCGCTTTAAGAGGTATAGGGGGCGCACACGCCCGCGGCGCGATGCCAGGGCCGATGCGTATGGCCAGCGGCCGTGATGTCCGCCAGCAAAACCCGCGATCGCTGCTCAGAGAGCCAGAACGGGGATCTGTCAATGTAAACAAACAGATCCCCGTTTTGACAGGAGAGAGAGATCTGCTGTTCCTAGTGATCAGGAACAGCGATCTTTCTCCTCCTCCAGTCAGTCCCCCCCCCCCACAGTTAGAATCATGTCCCTAGGGAACATTTAACCCCTTGATCGCCCCCCTAGTGTTAACCCCTTCCCTGCCAGTGACATTTATACAGTAATCAATTGCTATTTATAGCTCCAATCGCTGTATGGTCCCAAAAAAGTGTCAAAAGTGTCCGATCTGTCTGCTGCAATGTCGCAGTCTCGCTAAAAATCGCAGATCGCTGCCATTACTATGTAGAAGAATACATATCGGCCTAAACTGATGAAGAAAATGTTTTTTTTTGGATATTTATTATAGCAAAAAGTTAAAAATATTGTTTTTTTTTTTAAATTGACGCTCTTTTTTTGTTTATAGCGCAAAATATAAAAAGCACAGGGGTGATCAAATCTGGGATTTGTGGGAAAAAAAGGACGTCACTTTTGTTTGGGTACAGCGTCGCACGACCGCACAATTGTCAGTTAAAGCGACGCAGTGCCATATCACAAAAAATGGCCTGGTCATTAAGGGGGTAAATCCTCCTAGGGCTGAAGTGCTTAAAGGGTTAAATGTGTGCCCAGGGGGTGCTTACTCACTGTGGGGGGAGTTGCTTTGACTGGGGGGGGGGAGGGGACAGAGATTTGTGTTCCTGCTTAACAGAAACACAAGATCTCCATCTTCTACTCTCACAGAATGGTAATCTACCTTCTTTACATAGGCAGACCGCCATTCTGCTTCTCTAGAGAACGATCGTGGGGTGTGGAGAACGATCATGGGGTGTGGAGAACGATTGTGGGGTGCCGACGAACATCGGGTCCGCCGGACGGCTTCCACTGTGTTCAATCACTGCGGGAGCCGGTCGCCGGCGGCGTGCGCCACCAGACCCAGTGCAATCACATATAGGTACGTGATTTTGCGCAGAAGGGCCGCCCTGCCGCAGTATATCTGCGCGGGGAACGGTCCAGAGGAGGTTAAGCCAGCTATTTGGTTCATATAAGATTTAGGATTTACGGTACGTAAATGAACTTTCTTTGGGATCATTTGAACCTTCATTTGGATTTGGCTGAATTTGAACCCGTGGTTGGCTTTGTGGGGTCAGATCCTCATAATCGATCATCATTTTTTTAACTTTGGAGCTCCTAACAATTCTCTTTTGCAACATTCCAAAAGTCATAAAGATTAATAATGTTTAGGCTCCGTTCACACTAGTGCGACTCCAAAGTAGCGCAGTTTCGAGTGGGACTTTAGAGTGCGGCTAACGTGCAGCTAAGAGTGCGGGAACGTCAAACACCCTTTTAAAAGAAGCCACAAACTCAGGGTAACTTAAGACAACAGGTTTTTGCGTCTCCCATAGAGGGTTTGCCCAGGCCAAGGCTCTCTCAGAAAGCAAAGATATCACCAAATCTACTTTACTTCTGTCCGTGGGAAACGCCTGGGGCAGCATCTCAAAGTATATCTCAACCTGGTTGAGAAACCCTCTGCATTGGACTGGATCGCCCCCCAAATCGCTGGGGAAGCGGAGCAGACCTTATAGAGGTAATACTTCAGGCGGGTGCCTGCACAGAGACTGGAGCAGCAGCAGGGATGGCCTGCAACACAGGTTGTACCGGAGCAGCCACAGTGGGAGATTCCAGGTGAGCCGTGCAACTCAAGAGCGTTTGTAACGCCATGGCAAACTGATCCATACAGTGATCCTGCTCATCCAATCTGGAAAAAATATTACCAACAAGTGGATTGACTGTATCTTCTGAATTTATGGCCTTCGCCTACTGTCAGAAACCATGAATCAGACTGAGACAGAAGTACAGTTAAATCTCACTTGTTTAATAATAATAAAAAAAAGGTAAACGTAGTCAAAACATAGCCAGGGTTCAGGAACCGGAACGGATAGTCAGACAAGCCAAAACGTCAGGGAGCCAGAGATGAGCCTAATAGAACAGCAAGCAGGATCTGGAGCCAGAAGGAATGTCAGCCAAGCAAGTCTTTAACAGGAACACAGGAGAGCATGTCTAGAGATGTGACCAAGGCGAAGGCAGAGATCATCTGGGCTGGACGGCTTAAGTAGGCAGGACTGACGAGCAGGATATCATCAACAGGTTAGACACTGTTGAGAGATAGGAGCTGGCAATTAGCCAACAGCTCAGAGAAGGAAGGGCTGAGCCCAGCCCTGACAATTTCTTCTATTGAGTTTAAACAAATTCCCCTTTTTTGTTTTTCCTTCGTAGGATTTTTTTCTGGAACATTGTTTTTTGAGCTCATAAATTTATGCAATAGCGGGAAATTCCACTGCTGGATATCTTTTCCTCATTCTGAGGACGGCCCCCTGAGAATCAGGTGAATCCAACTGCTGATTGGCTCTCACAATTTTCCATTTTGTTGACCTCTTCATAAAGAAATGAGGAAATCTATTGGTCATATTTCTATCTATCCCTAAAAATAAGGTAATTCCTCAAAAAGTGTATTGAATAGGCAGCCTAATATTGGATATTGGAAAATCCCTATGTAATTCAATTTATTTCAAAAAAATTTTATACAGCATAAAGGAAGTCTTCTCTCCCTGTGGTTGCAACATAGTGTCTTGACCTAGATCTTGGAAGATTGGTTCATTTGTTACAAAAAATTATTTTAGATTAATAGGTAGGATTTTCTCTTGGTCTGATAATAATTTGACGATTTTTTGAAATGTAAAATTGATTATTATTATTGAATTGATTTGTAATGATGTTTTAATGTTATCCATGATTGGTAATATTATGTACTCTATTTACAATATTAAACTTCGTGCAGCACTATAAATCTCCTGAAGAAGCTCTTGCAGAGCGAAACATGTTGAGTAAAGGTGGCTGTATTAGTGTATGAAATTTATAACTGAATATTAAATGTATTCTTTATAAATATATTGTCTATCAAATAAAAATTATATTTAAAAAAGTATATATATTGTTTTTTCTATTGGCACCTTAAAAGTCCCACTTTCCGTATCCTTAAAATTTTATATGAAGTTAAACTGGCAGTAACACACGCAAAACTATATGGCGTTAAACTGACAGTAACGCACACAAAACAATATGGTGTTAAACTGGCAGTAATGCACGTAAAACTATATGGCATTAAACTGGCAGTAACGTACACAAAACTATATGACGTTAAACTGACAGTAACGTACGGAAAACTATATGGCGTTAAACTGGCAGTAGCGCACACAGAAGTAAATGGCGTTAAACTGGCAGTAACGCACACAAAACAATATGGCGTTAAGCTGGCATTAATGCACGCAAAACTATATGGCATTAAACTGGCAGTAACGCACACAAAACTATATGACGCTAAACTGGCAGTAATGTACGGAAAACTATATGGCGTTAAACTGGCAGTAACGCACACAGAAGTAAATGGCGTTAAACTGGCAGTAACGCACACAGAACACTATATGGCGTTAAACTGTCAGTAACTCACAGGAAACTATATGGCGTTAAACTGTCAGTAACTCACAGGAAACTATATGGCGTTAAACTGTCAGTAACGCACGCAAAACTATATGGCGTTAAACTTAACTATATGGCGTTAAAAGAGCCCTGTTCTATCTCTCTCCATGCGAAAATCACACTGAAGATGGCTGCCATTGAATGAATACTTTTATAGTGTGGGGCGGGAATGAGCCATGATTGGATAAAGTCATGATGACAGTGTCCAATCATGACTCTGACAGTGCTCTGTGCCCTGATTGGCCGAAGCTTTCACTGCTTCAGCCAATCAGGGCTTGCAATGCACTGTTCAGTGCCGCAATGCATTGTGGTCAGTCCAGGGGGGAACTTATGCTCGGGCCGAACTGTTCAGCCATCCCTATTAGTGTGTCTAATGCCGCGTACACACGGTCGGACTTTTCGTCTACAAAAGTCCGACAGCCTGTCCGACAGACTTCCGGCGGACTTTCGGCGGACTTGCGGCAGACTTTCTAACGAACGGACTTGCCTACACACGACGACACAAAAGTCCGACGGATTCGTACGTGATGACGTACACCGGACTAAAATAAGGAAGTTCATAGCCAGTAGCCAATAGCTGCCCTAGCATGGGTTTTTGTCCGTCGGACTAGCACACAGACGAGCGGATTTCGGGGTCCGTCGTAGTTACGACGTAAAGATTTGAAGCATGTTTCAAATCTAAAGTCCGTCGGATTTGAGGCTGAAAAAGTCTGCTGAAAGTCCGGAGAAGCCCACACACGATCGGATTACCAGCCAGCTTTAGTCCGTCGGCGTCCGTTGGACTTTTGTAGACGAAAAGTCCGACCGTGTGTACGCGGCATAAGAGAGCTGGACACTCTGAAAGATCACATTATACATACATTGTATCCAACTGATCTCCTTCTATGTCATGGATAATAGAAGGGAAATAGTTCATTTACACAACACACAAAACATACAAGCAAAAGTCATAGACATAGTTACATAGTTATATAGTTGGTAAGGTTGAATAAAGACACCAGTCCATCTAGTTCAACCTGAGTGAGTGTGGGTGCGTGTCTACAATTGTCCCTATCCCTGTACATTGTGTCTCATTAAGATGCTCATCTATTATTATTTTTATTTAAGGTACCCATATACCGCCGTCAATTTACACAGCACTCCACACATATATCACACACTCACATCAGTCCCTACCCTCAAGGAGCCCACAATCCAAGGTCCCCAACTCACACCGATATACCAGGGCCAATTTTTGGACAGAAGCCAATTAACCTACGCCGCTCTTAGTTCAAAAAAGGGGCAGAACCCCAATAAAAATCAAATGAAGAGGCAGAGAACCAGCTTACCTTTGGATAAAATGTGCAGTTATTATGAAAGAAGTAACCTGTACCCCAACAATGCTTATATACAGAATAAATACAGTATACTAGATACAAAGCAACAAAAAATAAGTACAAGTGTATCTGTAAATATTTGTCCAAAAAGTAACATACAAAATTGCAGAAAGTCAATTACTTTTGGTGCCTCAGGTAAAGATAATAGGGTATCTCATCCCAACGTCTGGGGGTCACATACCCCTTTCTCACGGAAGACCTGTGCACAAAGCAAGCTGGTTCAAATCATTTGGTGGAGGGGGGATTATGGTGTGGGGGGGAGGGGGGATTATGATGTGGGGGGTTGTTTCTCAGGGGTTGGGCTTGGCCCCTCAGTTCCAGTGAAGGGAACTCTTGAGGCGTCAGCATACCAAGACATTTTGGACAATTTTATGGTCCCAACTTTGTAGGAACAGTTTGAAGACGGCCCCTTCCTGTTCCAACATGACTGCCCACCAGTGCACAAAGCAAGGTCCATAAAGACATGGATGAGCGAGTTTGGGTTGGGGAAACTTGACTGGCCTGCACACAGTCCTGACCTCAACCCGATAGAACACCTTTAGGATGAATTAGAGCGGAGACTGCGAGCCAGGCCTTCTCGTCCAACATCAGTGCCTGACCTCACAAATGCTCTTCTGGAAGAATGGTCAAACATTCCCATAGACACACTTCTAAACCTTGTGGACGGCCTTCCCAGAAGAGTTGAAGCTGTTATAGCAGCAAAGGGCGGAGCCAACTCAATATTGAACCCTGCAGACGAAGACTGGGAGGCCATTAAAGTTCATGTGTGTGTAAAGGCAGGCGTCCCAATACTTTTGGTAATATCGTGTATATGTAATTTTTATGTGTATTTAGTTGTTTGCATGGGGTCCAGCTTTAAGAGAGGACAAGTGGAACTCAACAAAAACACGAAAGAACCCGAGTGCGTCCGTCCAGATATCTCGGTCGGTCAGACATGCACGCAAAGTTTAGCATAACAAATCAGGAGATATCAATGTATTCCGGTGACAGCAGTAATGAGATTTGAGCCTGCTGTAGGAGTTGGGTTGGTTCTTGTCACCTAAGGGTTAATCTCGGTGTGTACTTGGCGTTGGGAATGGATTTACACCTGGGCCTTGACTCTTGTTATCAGCGCAGCGTGGCGGACGTGCGCCCTTGCAGTGAACTCCTTGGCCCGGTCACATGGTCCTCGTGTGCCGTTTTATTTCTGTAACTCATACAGTCAGCATCCAGAGCTCAGCACAGTGTGCCGGGATTTCATCCACATCGTACGTGAGAGATGTGCAGGTGGAAATAATTCCCCGGGGAGACCGAAAGTCAGCAAAACTTCCGAACTACGCCACGTTCTACGCAAACCGCAATAGGCAAACTGGACAACGGGCTGCCAAGCCGCTTACCAACAAAGCCACTGGACCTTTCTCAACCTTTTCAACACAGAGGAACCCTTGAAATAGTTCTCCGGTCTCGGGGGAACCCCTGCTAAAAATTAGAAATCTACAACTCATGATACAATAGTGTGATGGTCAATGGGAAGAATGGTCCCTACACTTGTGGTCATTGGGAAGAATGGTCCTTACACTTGTGGTCATTGGGAAGAAGGGTCCTTACACTTGTGGTCATTGGGAAGAAGGGTCCTTACACTTGTGGTCACTCATTGGGAAGAATGGTCCTTACACTTGTGGTCATTGGGAAGAAGGGTCCTTACACTTGTGGTCATTGGGAAGACGGGTCCTTACACTTGTGGTCATTGGGAAGAATGGTCCTTACACTTGTGGTCATTGGGAAGAAGGGTCCTTACACTTGTGGTCATTGGGAAGACTTACCTCCTTACAGATAGCTAAAAAGATCAGTGTGTCAGTGGGAACTTATCTGAGAGGTAGAAATTGAAATTGCCCAATGCTGAAGGAACCTCTAGCAACCTTTGGAGGAACCCTACGGGTTCCACAGAACTCTCATTATCATTATTCTTCTTATTGCTACAAAATTTGGCCAAACATTCTTTTTGGTGCAACCTCATCACTTTGGCCAAAAACGTTTAAGTCAAGAGAAGGCAAAATGAAGATGTTTTTTGGTGTTTTTTTTTTTAAGAGATCCTCTCATCAGACCATTCAATTCAACTAAAATATCTTCCCATATGCATTGAACGCATTTTAGACGCGACATTGAACGGCCTCCCTTGTGTAGACACCCACAGGCCCTAAAACCGCCGCTGGGTGCCGCCATCTTGGATGTGATGTCAGCAGCCCCAGAAGACTCAAGTGACACTCAGAGGTCTCCAAACTATGGCCCTCCAGTTGATCAGGAACTACAACTCCCATCATGCCTGTGAATGTCAGAGTTTTACAATGCCTCATGGGAACGCGTAGTTCCGCAACAGCTGGAGGGCCGTGGTTTGGGGATCCCTGCGCTATAGTTTTCTCCTTCACTTCTCCCCAGGAAGCTGCATAAAAGGTTATGCAGTGAGGTAAATTGTGGAGAAGGGGTGGCAGCAGAGGAGCTGGGCCAGCACAGACAGTAATTAGACCCTCCCAGAATAGAAGAGGTCTATGACAAGCAAGGAGGAAGGGGACTGGGCCAGGGAACTACTCTTCTTGGGGCAGTCAAATGATCTAGAGAGTTCTGAGGCACGTTGCAACAGCAAGACTAGCCGACTGATGCAGCTATATGATGTAGTGCTCCATTCCCGCCCATTTGCTTAGAAGGCTGGGGATTCCTGGTCATGCAGGTGAATGGGTTGGGCGACGTCAGTGGTTGGGAAGGACATAGCTGGTGCTAGCAAACACTGCTACCCTAGCAACCATTGACAGCCTGGGTAGTGGTGACATCATTGCCCACATATGGCCATATTTAGACAATGAGGTAATGATCCATTCCTCGTCCATTTGCTTACGTAGCTGGGGATTCCTGGTCATGTAAGTGAATAGTCTGAGTCAGTGGCGGCCCATCAATAGGGGGCAAAAAGGCGCCGCCCCCCCCCCCCCAAAGTTTTCATCATAAAAAAAAAAGAAAAAAAGTTCCTTTAGGTGTGTGCGGGGCACCGGACACACTGGTGTGCATGGGAAGCATTACGTTTTCTAAGTCCTGTGATTGAGGCTGGCATATTCATTGGCTCCCTTAAACATGTCCTCAGGGCGCAGAGCAATGCGCCCCGAATACTACTCCCACTGTTGTATTTAGCTTCGTTGGTGCGGAATGTGATTGGCAGTCCGTGTGGCATAGGGCCGTGCTTTGCACGTCATTGCGGAATCGTGTCTCTTCCAGTTTTGTTTGGAACCACGGTGGAACGCAAGGCCGGGCACTGCAGTAGCATGCCGCCACGCTGTCCGTGTGTTGCTACATCTGCAACTCTTATGCTATGTACACACGATCGGACATTCCGACAACAAAACCGTGGATTTTTTCCGACGGATGTTGGCTCAAACTTGTCTTGCATACACACGGGTCACACAAATGTTGTCGGAAAGTCCGAACGTCAAGAACGCGGTGACGTTCAACACGTTCGACGAGCCAAGAAAAATGAAGTTCAATAGGCGGTGCGGCTCTTCTGCTTGTTTCCGAGCATGCGTGGAACTTTGTGCGTCGGAATTGTGTACACACGATCGGAATTTCCGACAACGGATTTTGTTGTCGGAAAATTTGAGAAACAGCCCTCAAATTTTTGTTGTCGGAAATTCCGACAATAAATGTCCGATGGAGCCTACACACGGTCGGAATTACCGACAACAAGCTCACATCCAACATTTGTTGTCGGAAAATCCTATCGTGTGTACGCGGCATTATTCTGGCTCTGCATGTATTGATTGCAATTTGAAGAAGAAGACATGCAAGTCAAGTGACTGAGATCATTAAGTGTAATAAGGGCGGCTTATTCCATGTCAGGTCCCGGGATTGCAGCCTTTGTGTGGAGGAGATGGCTGAGCCCTGCCAGGGAGGTCCTCCTACCACCTCACATCAAATGTATTATCAGATTTAAATACACTAAAAAATTGAAGCCAAACCCCAGATCACACTTTATAATCAGTTACAGCAAACTGTTTTTTTTTCTCTTTTGAGATAAAGGTTTTACATGACTAAACACAAGCTGATCATTGTAAGCACCCCTGCCAGTGTTAATTGGTTTCTCTCATTCATGTAACCTGATACATTCTGCTGGAGAGCTTGAGCTTTTGAAAAACAACAGATTAGCTGGCTGCATCACAAGATGGAAGTAGAAGAAATAAAAAACCTAAAAAAAAAAGACAACAAAAATGTCCCTCTCTAGATGTACAAAGCTTGGTAGAGACATCCCCAAAAAGACTTGTAGAGAAAGGGGGTTCTACAAAGTATTGACTCAGATTTGTGGAGAACACGACTAATAGTTGTCCTGTGGACAGATTCTCCCACCTGAGCTGTGGATCTCTGCAGCTCCTCCAGAGTTACCATGGACCTCTTGGCTCTTCTCTGATGAATGCTCTCCTTGCCCGGCCGGTCAGTTTAGGTGGACGGCCATGTCTTGGTAGGTTTGCAGTTGTGCCATACTCTTTCCATTTTCTGACGATGGATTGAACAGAGCTCTGTGAGATGGTCAAAGCTTGGGAGATTTCTTTATAACCGAACCCTGCTTTATACTTCTCCACAACTTTATCCCTGACCTGTCTGGTGTGTTCCTTGGCCTTCATGATCCTGTTTGTTCACTAAGGTTCTCTAACAAACCTCTGAGGGCTTCACAGAACAGCTGTATTTATACTGAGATTAAATTACACACAGGTGGACTCTATTTACTAATTAGGTGACTTCTGAAGACAATTGGTTCCACTAGATTTTAGTTAGGGGTATCAGAGTAAAGGGGGCTGAATACAAATGCCCCCCCCCCCACACTTTTCACATATTTATTTGTATCATTTATCATTTTCATTCCACTTCACAATTATGTGACACTTTGTCTATCACATAAAATCCCAATAAAATACATTTACGTTTTTGGTTGTAACATGACAAAACGTGGAGAATTTCAAGGGGTATGAATACTTTTACAAGGCACTGTAGCAGTGTTGCACATGTGGACCGCCGCACACGCCGGCTCGTGGTATGAAGCTGTTAATGTTTCCTCCGCAGCATGTACGGCGTGACATAATCCAGGCACGGGGGATATATTTATAGCACATGCAACCAAACCCCCCCCCCCTAAGAAACTTGGACGCTATTAAACTGAATGACGGATCAAAGCGCTGGGATGGGGCGGCCCTGGAGTACTTCCTACCGCCTCTAGGGGTGCCTCACTAGGAAGACCTCGTACACCCACTTATTACTGGGGGTTGTACACACAAGATGAACAGGACCCTTCCTGTCCCGCTGGACTGGATGATATTGTTTAGAGAATCTAGTAGCCCAGTTAAGATTCAAGTTAATAGTGCTTTAGTTATATATAAATAGTATTTGTTGCTCAGTTTTCTATCACGGTGCTTTTTTGTCTATGCATCCAACTTTTTGTTGATTTGCACCGTATTGCATTGAATTGCTTTAATAAGTTCAATTGATTTACTGCCGAGCTGTTTGTGGCTTCATCCCTGTGCATTATTATAGCGGTAGTCTGTTAACCCCATAAATCCACAGGTGCCAACGGTCCTTAGCAGGGCTTTTTTCCAGAGGGAACGTGGGGGAACGCAGTTCCGGCACCACCAGAACTGAATGTATGTAATGACAAGAGGTGATGGGGTGGGCTGGAGGGTCTATTGATGTTGGCTGCTAAGGGATCTATTGTCACTGGTGGGGATCTGATTTTGTGTGAGGGTCTATTGTTGCTGATGGGGAATATATTGTTGCTGGGGGGGGGGGGTGTGTCTTATGTTGCTGGAAGGGATCTACTGTTGAGGGAGGGGTCTATTTTTACTGGCTGCTGGAGGATCTATTGATGCTGGCTGCTGGGAGATCTGTTGTTGCTGCTGGGGAGCATCAGCACCCTAACAGTTGCTGGGGTGGATATTTTGTTACTGGGTGTGATATTTTGTTGTGGGTGGTTCACTGTTGCTGCAGGGAATCTATTGTTGCTGGGGAAGTCTATTGTTGTTGGGGTGAAGTCCATTGTTGTTGGGGTGAAGTCCATTGTTGCTGGGGGAATCTATTGTTGTGTGGGGATCTATTGTTGTTGGGGTGGAGTCCATTGTTGTTGGGGGAATCTATTGTTGCTGGGGGATCTATTGTTGTTGGGATGGAGTCCATTGTTGCTGGGGGAATCTATTGTTGCTGGGGGATCTATTGTTGCTGGGGGAGTCCATTGTTGTGTGGGGATCTATTGTTGTTGGGGTGAAGTCCATTGTTGTTGGGGGAATCTATTGTTGCTGGGGGAGTCCATTGTTGTGTGGGGATCTATTGTTGTTGGGATGGAGTCCATTGTTGTTGGGGGAATCTATTGTTGCTGCAGGGAATCTATTGTTGCTGGGGGGATCTATTGTTGTTGGGGTGGAGTCCATTGTTGTTGGGGGAATCTATTGTTGCTGGGGGGATCTATTGTTGTTGGGATGGAGTCCATTGTTGTTGGGGGAATCTATTGTTGCTGGGGGAATCTATTGTTGCTGGGGGAGTCCATTGTTGTGTGGGGATCTATTGTTGTTGGGGTGAAGTCCATTGTTGTTGGGGGAATCTATTGTTGCTGGGGGAGTCCATTGTTGTGTGGGGATCTATTGTTGTTGGGGTGGAGTCCATTGTGGTTGGGGGAATCTATTGTTGCTGCAGGGAATCTATTGTTGCTGGGGGGATCTATTGTTGTTGGGGTGGAGTCTATTGTTGTGTGGGGATCTATTGTTGTTGGGGTGGAGTCTATTGTTGCTGGGGGGATCTATTGTTGTTGGGGTGGAGTCTATTGTTGTGTGGGGATCTATTGTTGTTGGGGTGGAGTCTATTGTTGTGTGGGGATCTATTGCTGGGATTCTATTGTTGCTGGGGGAGTCCATTGTTGTGTGGGGATCTATTGTTGTTGGGGTGGAGTCCATTGTTGCTGGGGGAATCTATTGTTGTGTGGGGATCTATTGCTGGGATTCTATTGTTGCTGGCTGCAGGGGATCTATTTTACTGCTTTTCTTTTTATCATCAACATGTTCCATACAAATGATTTAGCACCACAAAATAATACTTGATTCTCTAAACGGGGCAGTCTGGTAGGTGGGTAGAGGGTGGAATCAAGGGTCGGGGGTGGGTAGGGGGCAGAGACAAGGGGTGACTCAGACGGGGGGGGGTCCTGCACCGATTCTCTGAGGAAAAAAAGCCCTGGTCCTTAGTATATGACCACGCGTGTCAGTGGGGACCGAGCAGTTTAGAGAGTCGTGGCCGAGCAGAGGACCCAAATTCACCAGCGGCTCCTTCGGGGGGTAGCGCTACATAACAAAAAAATAAAAAATAAAACAACTACACCAGGAAAAAAGTTATTTGTTGAAAAAAAAAACAATAAAAAATAAAGAATGTCCCACCGTGTAATTCCACACATCGGTCACATCGCCCAGCAATGTAGATCCACATAATTCACTAAGAGTGATGCTCAACAATGTTGACATATTGGCAGTAGGGATGAGCTCGATGTTCGGGTTGAACATTAGACTCGAACATCGGGTGCTCGCCAAACAGCGAACATTATGGGGCATTGCCGGAAAACTGTAGCGCCGCGGTATGCCCCATAATGCACTGCGGGATCGCAGTGCATTGCTGTATGATGATTGGCCAAAGCAGTATAGGGGGGCATTTGGAGAAATTGCTGCTCTAGGATAGTGCTCCCATCTAAGACCAGCCCCCCCCCCCCCCCCAAGCTCGAATAGTAGTAAGGGGGTCAAATGATAAGGGGCCCGAGGGCCTCTAAGTAACAGGAACTTTAGAGCTTCTATAGATTCCACCACTGCTGCTTTCAACTGAATGAAAGGATTCGATCGATCTGGACATGACCACCATGCAGCCATCACCAGATGGGGAGCTAGAAAATATTTATAGAGATCTGGAAAAGCTAGACCGCTCCTGATTACAGGGGCGCATCAAAGTTGTCAATTTATATCTCGTTTTTTTTTTTTTTTTGGGGCCCCATAAAAAAAGAGGAGAATAGTTGATCGAGTCTTACAAAAAATGATCTAGGGATCCACTGAGGAGAACGTCTAAAATAGTATTTGAATATTATGAAAATTATGGAATAATTTTCATTTTCAGAAGATTAATGCGTCCCCAATAGGGATAACGGTAAAGATTCCCATGCCTTCAGTCTTCAGTCCCTCAAGACTGGGGTCAAATTCAAAGAAATGAACTCCGAAGTCTGCCGAGATATCACCACTCCGAGGTACTTAAAGTTCTCTGCCCACTGTAATGGGATATCAGAAGGAGCTGTATTTCGAGCTTCGATATCTTTTGGAGACTTCATCCCTGTAATGGAAACTTCTGCTTTTTCAGCTGGTAGACTCTGCCCCCTTTTGTGAATTTTTTCAAATGTGCTGTACCTCAGTGGCGGGTTCCAAAACGCCATTTCTTTTCACGGAAGGCCATTCCGGCTCTCTACCAGCATGTGGAAGGCAATGTTTTGACCTCGTTGGACAGGGTGGTCAGCATTAAGGTTCACATTACCGCTGACTCATGGGCATGGACGTTACCTTTCCTTCACGGCGCACTGGGTAACTCTGCTGGTAGCTGGGAAGGATGCAGGACAGGGTATAGTATTGTTGGAGCTTGTTCTGCTACCACGCCTCCAAAATGCTAGTGGTGATTCTGCCACAGCTCTCCTCCATGCCCTCTTCTTCTTCTTCCTCTATGGCCTCTTCTGCAGATTTGTCCTCTGAATCAGCGGTGCTCCGTAAGCATTCAAGGGGCTACACAAGCACTCAGGCAAAAAAATGCCATGCGGTGCTTGAGTTGGTCTGCTTAGGGGACAGGAGCCACACTGGGGCAGAGATTCTGTTAGCTCTGCAGGGGCAGGCTCAGAGGTGGTTGACGCCACGCCAGCTTCAGCCAGGAATGGTTGTATGTGACAATGGCACCAACCTTCTCTCTGCCCTCCGACAGGAACACTTGACCCATGTTCCATGTTTGGCACACGTCCTGAATGTGGTGGTGCAGCGGTTCTTGAGCAGGTCCCCATTCTTACAGTATCTCCTGAGGCAGGCCAAAAAAGTCTGTGGTCATTTCCGCCGGTCATACAATGCCAGTGTTCGGCTGGCTGACATTCAAAGGGAATGCAACCTGCCCACCAACCGCCTCATTTGTGACATGCCCACCAGGTGGAACTCAACGTTAGCAATGCTGCAGCGGCTGCACACACAGCAGAGGGCAATCAATGAGTACCTGTGTGAGTATGGCACCAGGACAGGGTCAGGGGAGCTTGGCTTCTTTTCGCCATGCCAGTGGCTACTGATCAAGGATGCATGCACTGTCCTGTCACCATTTGAGGAAGCAACAAGGATGGTGAGCAGCAACAATGCATGCATCAGTGACACTGTTCCTCTAGTCCTCCTGTTGGAGCACACACTTCGTGGAATCATGGACAGGGAACTTGAGGCAGAAAAGTGGGAGGAAGAGGAGGACTTCCTTAGCAAGGCCCCCTTTCTCCAGATAGTATTTCTGCGGGCCCGTCAAGCACACAGGAAGAATGGGAGGAGGAGGAGAATTTTGTCAGCATGGATGTTGAGGATAACACTCAGCAGCAGTCTTCAAGGGATGGTTTTCAGTCCCCAGAAACCCAAGGAGTTGTACGTGGCTGGGAAGAGGTAGTTACGGATCATGTGATCCTTAGTGACCCAGAGGACTCAGAATTGAATGCCTATGCAAACTTACGCTGCATGGCCTCCCTGATTCTGCAAAGCCTGCGAAAGGACCCTAGGATTCGTGGTTTCAAGGAGAGGGATCATTACTGGCTGGCAACCCTTCTTGATCCACATTACAAGTTTGTAGAACTCATCCTGCCTTCGCAGAGGGAGCAGAGGATGAAACATCTTCAGGATCTAATAGAGAGGGAAATGGGACTTTAAATGAAGCGGCTGAACCGCGGAGGTGATGATATAAATATACAATTTTATTCATAACAAGATAAATATGGTAATTTCATATATACATAAAAGCACAAGGTATAGACACAGTGGTACAAGGTATATAAATATAAACATAAATAAAGATAAATTCATGAGGTTAATGAATAGTATATGACAGCAATCTGGCCTTAAAATGCTAAACGCAGCATGCCCGGCACCTGTGTTAATAATCACGTAAAAGGAATCTACAAATGTTGGATTCATGTTATAACATCGTCGAAGCGTAATGTATGTCTCTGCAGCATCCAATAGCTCTACGCGTTTCGTGGAATTATCTCCACTCGTCTGGAGCAGATGCGACAGGTTCCTGTAGATTGAATGGTTATGGTAAAACCACATTATGTATAAGAGTAAAGAATGTTATTTAACCGCCTGGCATCCGCGCTATAGCCGAATGACGGCTACAGCGCGGACCTGAATTCCCGGGAGGCCGTCATATGACGGCCTCCCCTGTGCACGTGCCCTGCGCGCGCCCTGCAGGGCGCGCGTGGAGCGCGCTGTGATCACCGAGTCACTGAGACTCGGGTGATCACCGATCTGTGTAAGGGGCTGGTCCCGGCCCCTTACCATGTGATCAGCTGTCAGCCAATGACAGCTGATCACATGATCAAAACAAAAGCTCTGTGATCGTTTTTTTTTTTTTCCTCGCGCTGACAGTGCGAGGAGAAAAAAAAGCCGATCACCGGCTCAGCAGCAAAGGACATCGGTCCCGAAGAGGAGGAGGCAATAATGCCTCATATGTGCCTCAATTGTGCCAACAGTACCCACTGACAGTGCAACCTGACATTGCCACATCACAGTGCCCACCAGTGCCACGTATCAATGCCCATAAGTGCCACCTATCAATGCCTACAAGTGCCACCTATCAATGCCCACCATTGCCACCTAACAATGCCCACCAGTGGTGCCAATCAGTGCCACCTAGCAGTGTACAAGATCAGTGCCCATTATTGCCACCAATCAGTGCCCATCACTGCCACCCATCAGTGCCCATCACTGCCACCTATCAGTGCTCATTGGTGCCGCCTCATCAGCGTACATCAATGAAGGAGAAAAATTACCCTTTTAAAAAATTTTATAACAAAATATAAAAATAAATTATTTTTTTTTTTAAAAATTCGGTCTTTTTAAATTTTTTTAACAAAAAATAAAAACCGCAGAGGTGATCAAATGCCACCAAAAGAAAGCTCTATTTGTGGGGAAAAAATGATAAAAATTTCATTTGGGTACAGTGTTGCATGACCGCGCAATTGTCATTCAAAGTGCGTCAGCGCTGAAAGCTGAAAATTGGTCTGGATAGGAGGGGGGTTTAAGTGCCGGTAAGCAAGTGGTTAAAAAAGATTAGCCAAATACACTCACCAGCCCCGGCAGTGGGAGCGATAAGGGGCGAGCGAGACACGGTGAACCGGAAGCACAGACCACATCACGGGAGCTGAGGCGGCGTAACCGTACATGGGCAGCCTGGGGTGGTGGTATGGTGCCTAGGGTGGTCCCCATGAATAAAGGTGCTGGCTTGGAAGTATGAACAAATCAAAACATCTGAAAGCAAGAATGAAAATGTGTGTGAGGTGAGATAATAGGGATGTGTGAAAACGAGTAAGGTATGTGTAAAGGGAAAAAAAAAAAAATAAATAATGAAAAGGTAATAGTGATGTGGAGTTATAAGCCCAATGTGTCAGTATGTGTGAATAATGGAGGAAAAGGATGGGATGTGAAGTGTGAATGGTGTAATGTGTATGAAATGGGCTGAACTGAATGTGAAAATGATCTGAGAAAAACAAACCTAGTAGTGAAGTAAAGTATAAAAAACGAATGTGTATGAGCAAAACAGTGCAAAAACCAATCGTGTTATGTGTGGGTCTAGACCAAAGGACACTTACCCAAGCTGCATGCCATGCAACACCAAGCGATGGAATAGCTGGTGTGCAGGAGCTTCAGGCAGAGACCGGCCATATGAACAGCCGGCTCTGACTGAGGGTATATGTACAGGTATGCCACCAACGCCACGTGCGTGAACACAGGAGGGGGCGGGAGATGGCGTCCGCACCTGGGTCAAACCGCCAGGTGATTGGCGCCAAACCGCCCCCACACAGGTCACGCAGAAGGTGCTCTCAGTGGCAGCGTGATGACGTCATGATTGACGTCAAGCGCTGGACGTGAGGACCGTGGCGCCGATGCGCGAAGGGACGCCCTCCCGATCTCCCGAACACCACTGTGCAGCGAGAAAAGGGAGGACCCACGAGGTGCATCGCAGCTCCCGCAATAAGGAAAAGACCCCCATACACCGTGAACAGGCTCCATACCCCAAACCTGCACACATCGCCAGAGCGGCAGGAGCGCATGGATATAAGGATTTGTAAAATGTGTAATCATATAGGGAATGTAACTTATGGAGTTTAAATGTGGAACCTATGCATGTATCAATATACCCAAAATTGCTTAGCCAGTCCCGATGTATAATATTTTTTTTCTATTTAGGGATTTACACATCGGGACTGGCTAAGCAATTTTGGGTATATTGATACATGCATAGGTTCCACATTTAAACTCCATAAGTTACATTCCCTATATGATTACACATTTTACAAATCCTTATATCCATGCGCTCCTGCCGCTCTGGCGATGTGTGCAGGTTTGGGGTATGGAGCCTGTTCACGGTGTATGGGGGTCTTTTCCTTATTGCGGGAGCTGCGATGCACCTCGTGGGTCCTCCCTTTTCTCGCTGCACAGTGGTGTTCGGGAGATCGGGAGGGCGTCCCTTCGCGCATCGGCGCCACGGTCCTCACGTCCAGCGCTTGACGTCAATCATGACGTCATCACGCTGCCATTGAGAGCACCTTCTGCGTGACCTGTGTGGGGGCGGTTTGGCGCCAATCACCTGGCGGTTTGACCCAGGTGCGGACGCCATCTCCCGCCCCCTCCTGTGTTCACGCACGTGGCGTTGGTGGCATACCTGTACATATACCCTCAGTCAGAGCCGGCTGTTCATATGGCCGGTCTCTGCCTGAAGCTCCTGCACACCAGCTATTCCATCGCTTGGTGTTGCATGGCATGCAGCTTGGGTAAGTGTCCTTTGGTCTAGACCCACACATAACACGATTGGTTTTTGCACTGTTTTGCTCATACACATTCGTTTTTTATACTTTACTTCACTACTAGGTTTGTTTTTCTCAGATCATTTTCACATTCAGTTCAGCCCATTTCATACACATTACACCATTCACACTTCACATCACATCCCATCCTTTTCCTCCATTATTCACACATACTGACACATTGGGCTTATAACTCCACATCACTATTACCTTTTCATTATTTATTTTTTTCCCTTTACACATACCTTACTCGTTTTCACACATCCCTATTATCTCACCTCACACACATTTTCATTCTTTCAGATGTTTTGATTTGTTCATACTTCCAAGCCAGCACCTTTATTCATGGGGATCACCCTAGGCACCATACCACCACCCCAGGCTGCCCATGTACGGTTACGCCGCCTCAGCTCCCGTGATGTGGTCTGTGCTTCCGGTTCACCGTGTCTCGCTCGCCCCTTATCGCTCCCACTGCCGGGGCTGGTGAGTGTATTTGGCTAATCTTTTTTAAATAACATTCTTTACTCTTATACATAATGTGGTTTTACCATAACCATTCAATCTACAGGAACCTGTCGCATCTGCTCCTGACGAGTGGAGATAATTCCACGAAACGCGTAGAGCTATTGGATGCTGCAGTGACATACATTACGCTTCGACGATGTTATAACATGAATCCAACATTTGTAGATTCCTTTTACGTGATTATTAACACAGGTGCCGGGCATGCTGCGTTTAGCATTTTAAGGCCAGATTGCTGTCATATGCTATTCATTAACCTCATGAATTTATCTTTATTTATGTTTATATTTATATACCTTGTACCACTGTGTCTATACCTTGTGCTTTTATGTATATATGAAATTACCATATTTATCTTGTTATGAATAAAATTGTATATTTATATCATCACCTCCGCGGTTCAGCCGCTTCATTTAAAGTCCCAAACCTTCCCCCTTTTTTTTTTTTTTTTGAAACATCTTCAGGAGGCCTTGTGCAACACATTTCCAGACCCTGGGAGGTTACAGTTTCCTTGTGCTGGACAACGTGTTGCTGAGGCTTCGTTCAGTCAGAGGAAGAGCGGTGGAGAAGGTGGCCGGCTGACCGATGCCTTTAAACAATTTTTCAGTCCTCAGCGCCAAGGTCTGATTGGTTCAAGCAACCATCGCCAGCGTCTGCATTACATGGTGCAGGAATATCTAGGGGCAAGAGCAGACTTGGAGACCTTTCCAATAGAGCATACACTGGGTTACTGGGTCTTGAGGATGGACCACTGGCCCGAACTTGCTCAATATACAATTGAGCTACTGGCCTGAAGGGCCTGGTATGGATTTTGGGGGTGACATCCACACCATTTTCTTTTGGTATTTTTGGTATTTTTATCTATATTGCCGGGATCCGACAATACAATACAGCCGCGAGCAGTTTTAAATGACATTTTTTCCTTTAGAAATGTCATTTTGCTGTGGTACTGTTATGAACATGGGAAAGATGCGCTATTTTAGAGGCATACTAAGGACACCCCTCAGGCACGATATTTAAAGGAATATTTTTTTTTTGGTTTCATTTTAAGCATTGTTAAGATCACTGCTCCCGAAAAAACAGCCGATTTTAAAACTTTTTTTGCATTGATCCATGTCCCCTGGGGCAGGACCCGGGTCCCCAAACACTTTTTATGGCAATAACTTGCATATAAGCCTTTAAAATGAGCACTTTTGGTTTTTCAGGTTCGTGTCCCATAGATGCGAATATCTATCAGAGTGTTTGAACAAATTATTTGCCTGTTCGCATGTTCTGCTGCGAACAGAACTGGGGGTGGGGGGGGTTCGGCGCATCCCTAGTTTAGATCAAAGCATATTCATGTGTTAGAATGGCCCAGTCACAGTCCAGACCTAAATCACATTGAGAATCTGTGGCAAGACTTGAAAATTGCTGTTCACAGACGCTCTCCATCCAATCTGACAGAGCTTGAGATATTTTACAAAGAAGAATGGGCAGAAATGTCCTCTCTAGATGTGCAAAGCTGGTAGAGACATCCCCAAAAAGACTTGTAGAGAAAGGGGGTTCTACAAAGTATTGACTCCGGGGGGCGCCATACAAATGCCCCCCACAATTTTCAGATATTTTATTTGTATCATTTATAATTTTCCTTCCACTTCACAATCATGTTGGTCTATCACATAAAAAAAACAATAGAATACATTTACGTTTTTGGTTGTTACATGACAAAATGTGGGAAATTTCAAGGGGCATCAGTGGCGGTGCGTCCATAAGGGGGAGCACGGGTGCCACCCCCTCTCTCCTGCCACCCCCTCTAGCACCAATAGATACATTCATGCATTGCATAAATCTATCTATGGCCACCGCTGCCATCCCCCCATTCAGGCGCCCGGCCCCATTTTGGGTGCCTGAATTACAGCGGCGGGGGGGGGGGGGGGTTTGAAGCACCTGATTAGAGCCATTCTGGGCGCTCGCAGGTCACTCAGCTGTGTTAGAAAAGCGAATGAATATTTGCTTTCCTAACACTAAACTGCCTCTCCATCAATCAGGTGCTCGGATCTGTTACCCGTCACCCGATTGGCTGAAACGACATGCGCTGTGATTGGACACCTATCAGGTGTCCAATCATAGCAGAGGACGGGAGGAGAGGACGAGAGAAGATATTGAGGAGGAGCTGTCCCACCGAGACACGGTAAGTGCAGATGGCGGGCGGGGGGGGGCACACTGGCAGCATTTGATATGGTACAGTGGCTGCGTTTGATGGTACAATGGCGGCAATTGATGGGCACAGTGGCTCCGTTTGATGGCACAGTGGCTCCGTTTGATGGCACAGTGGCTGCGTTTGATGGCACAGTGGTGGCAATTGATGGGCACAGTGGCTGCTTTTGATGGCACAGTAGCGGCAATTGATGGGCACAGTGGTGGCAATTGATGGGCACAGTGGCTGCGTTTGATGGGCACAGTGGTGGCAATTGATGGGCACAGTGGTGGCAATTGATGGGCACAGTGGCTGCGTTTGATGGGCACAGTGGTGGCAATTGATGGGCACAGTGGTGGCAATTGATGGGCACAGTGGCTGCGTTTGATGGGCACAGTGGTGGCAATTGATGGGCACAGTGGTGGCAATTGATGGGCATAGTGGCTGCGTTTGATGGGCACAGTGGTGGCAATTGATGGGCACAGTGGCTGCGTTTGATGGCACAGTAGCGGCAATTGATGGGCACAGTGGCTGTGTTTGATGGGCACAGTGGCTGCGTTTGATGGGCACAGTGGCTCCGTTTGATGGCACAGTGGTGGCAATTGATAGGCACAGTAGCTGTGTTTGATGGGCACAGTGGTGGCAATTGATGGGCACAGTGGCTGCGTTTGATGGCACAGTAGCGGCAATTTATGGGCACAGTGGCTGCGTTTGATGGGCACAGTGGCTGCGTTTGATGGGCACAGTGGCTGTGCTTGATGGGCACAGTGGCTGTGTTTGATGGGCACAGTGGCTCCGTTTGATGGCACTGTGGTGGCAATTGATGGGCACAGTAACTGCGTTTGATGGGCACAGTTGTGGCAATTGATGGGCACAGTGGCTGCGTTTGATGGCACAGTAGCGGCAATTTATGGGCACAGTGGCTGCGTTTGATGGGCACAGCGGCTGCATTTGATGGGCACAGTGGCTGAGTTTGATGGGCACAGCGGCTGCGTTTGATGGGCACAGTGGCTGGGTTTGATGGTACAGCGAGGCTGCGTTTGATGTTTTTCTTTTTTCAGAATTTTTCAGTTTGTTTGCGCCCCCCCCACCCCCAAAAATTTTGAGCACCAGCCGCCACTGAGGGGTATGAATACTCTTTCAAGGCACTGTAAAGGCCGATCGAATTTCCGAAAAGGGAGTGAGGACTGGGGACACACACACTATTCTGTGATCAAAGAACCTTCTGTGTCTGTATTCTGACCGAGACCCTCGTCTCCCTCCAGGATCCAAACCACAAGCGCGGTGTTTATGATGAACACAAATAAAGGGAATCCAATATATAAAATCATTTAGAAACGTCTGAGAAGACTACGGAGCCGATCACACCCCGGAGCGAACAAAGAGAGGGATTTAGGGCTGCGCCACAAATTATAGTATAGAGCCAACTAATAGCCTGACAAGTATATCTGCCTGTCTATGAAAGGACCTCGGAAAAAAAAAAACTAATTACACGTTTGCTGATGTCGAATCGTTTATAATACCACACGTGGATGAATACGCCAACCTTTCATGGCACTTTCCTAACGGAAAAGAACCAATCATAAACTAGGCCTGTGCAGGAATCGCAACACTGAGATTTAAAGGGGGACTCCTGTTTATTATAAATAAACGTGATGTATAAACAAGGAGACGGAAAAATATGGATTTCCTTCTGTAAAAAAATATCACTCCTGATTTCACATTTACAAATTAGGGCCCCGCAATCTGTTTTTTTAATGTCCCCTGGCACGATGGTTTCTGCTGGGGATATGTTAATAGAAGTTTTCCCTATTGAAAGCCACCAGCCGAAATATGGGGCGACTGACGGCTTTCTATCCTAACTGTCGATGATCCCAACTGACAACTGGGAATCAGCGAGTGTCGTTTTTGATGGCAATGTCAGCCATGACACTATGATAATAGTAATCGTATGCACCAAGACTAAAGGGGGCTCTGTGCTTCTGTTCAATATTGTAATTGTCAAATAGTATTAAAAAAAATTATTTGATATATATATATATATACATACACTATATTACCAAAAGTATTGTGACGCCTGCCTTTACACACACATGAACTTTAATACCCTGTCTCCCCGAAGATAAGACCTAGCGTGATTGTCAGTGATGGCTGCAATATAAGCCCTACCCCCCAAATAAGCCCTACCCTGAAAATAAGACCTACAAGGACTTTAACTAGGGCTTATTTGGGGGGTATGGCTTATATTGCAGCCATCACCGACAATCACCGACAATCATGCTAGGTCTTATTTTTTGGAGAAACAGGGTATCATCCCAGTCTTAAGCAGGCCATACACGGTCGAATTTTCGAACAAATTTTCTTTTCAAAATCAGAATGTTCGTTTTTTTTTTTTTTTTTTGTGATCCGATGGCGCCACCATTGATTTTCGAAATTCGGCCGACCATGCCTTCAATTTCACCGCATGTCGCTACAGAAAAGAATTTTCGTGGCCCAGGAATCTTCTTTTCTCTCCGTAGATTTTCTTTTCTTTCTTTCATTTCTCGCACGATTCTCCCATCATTGGTTAGAAAATCGTTAGTCTCTCTAAAAATTTCCAACACGTCCGATTCCTAAAATTTGATTGCCGCGCGAAAATCGGCCGTTGTTGCAACCCTCGCTAATGGTGCGAAATTCAATAGGAAAATTCTTTCATGCGATTTTCGAAAGAAAATTCTTACGAAATTCGAACCGTGTATGGGCCGGCATTAGTCCGTAGGGTTCAATATTGAGTTGGCTCCGCCCTTTGCAGCTATAACAGCTTCACCTCTTCTGGGAAGGCCGTCCACAAGGTTTAGGAGTCTGCGCTGTAATTCATCCCAAAGGTGTTCTATCAGGTTGAGGTCGGGACCTGTTTATTTGGTACGCTTTTTAAAATAAAACACTATTCTGTTTTTTTCATTATTTTAAGTTGAATAATGTGCAAAAATGCCCCTGTTTAATATTGTAATTGTCAAACACAATTAAAGTATTAAAGTATCAAAAATCAGTATCTATCTCTCTGTGCAGGCCAGTCAAGTTCCTCCAACCCAAACTCGCTCATCTGTGTCTCTATGGACCTTGCTTGGTCCAAATCATTTGGTGGAGGGGGGATTATGGTGTGGGGGGGGATTATGGTGTGGGGGGAGGGGGGATTATGGTGTGGGGGGGGGGGGGGGATTTTGGTGTGGGGGGTTGTTTTTCAGGGGTTGGGTTTGGCCCCTTAGTTCCAGTGAAGGGAACTCTTAAGGCGTCTTCATATCAAGACATTTTGGACAATTTTAAAGCCCCCAACTTTGTGGGAGGAGTTTGGGGACGGCCCCTTCCTGTTCCAACATGACTGCCCACCAGTGTACAAAGCAAGGTCCATAGAGACATGGGTGAGTGAGTTTGGGGTGGAGGAACTTGACTGGCCTGCACAGCTAGATAGATAGATACTGATTTTTAATTAATATTTTTAATACTTTAATTGTGTTTGACAATTACAATATTCAACAGGGGCATTTTTGCACATTATTCAACTTAAAATAATGAAAAAAACAGAATAGTGTTTTATTGAAAAAGTGTACCAAATAAACACTATATATCCTTAAAAACGTATAATAATTATTAAAGCGGAGTTCTACCTAAAAGTGGAACTTCCGCTTATATGCTTCCCCCTCCGGTGATACATTTGGCACCTTTCGGGGGGGGGGGGGGGGAACGGGGACCCGTTTTTGACAGGCCCCCTTCCCCACTTCCAGGACACGGGCCACGGCTCGATCTTCCAGAAGTTTGCCCCCCCCTCTCCTCTTTCCCCCCGCCGCCGGGCCAATTAGAAAGCGCAGCGCGCTTCGCGCATGCGCAGGTAGGGAATCGGCAGTGAAGCTGGTTCCCTCACCAGGAATGGTAATCACCTGGGAGTTGATCCGAAGATCGGCTGGAGTGCTGACATCGCAGGCTCCCTGGACAGGTAAGTGCCCTACTATTAAAAGTCAGCAGCTACTACAGTATTTGTAGCTGCTGACTTTACAATTTTTGAACCCAGGCTGGACCTCCCCTTTAAGGCATGTAAATTAGTCAGAACGTTATTGTCAAGTTAACCAATGCATTCTGTCGCTGTTAAATGTGCCCTTGTGCACTGGTGTGCAGTCATGTTGGAACAGGAAGAGGTCATCTCCAAATAAACAAAGGGTTCAATATTGAGTTGGCCCCACCCTTTGCAGATATAACAGCTTCAACTCTTCTGGGAAGGCCGTCCACAAGGTTTAGGAGGGTGTCTATGGGAATGTTTGACCATTCTTCCAGAAGAGCATTTGTGAGGTCAGGCACTGATGTTGGACGAGAAGGCCTGGCTCCCAGTCTCCCGCTCTAATTCATCCCAAAGGTGTTCTATCGGGTTGAGGTCAGGACTCTGTGCAGGCCAGTCAAGTTCCTCCACCCCAAACTCGCTCATCCATGTCTTTATGGACCTTGCTTTGTGCACTGGTGGGCAGTCATGTTGGAACAGGAAGGGGCCGTCCCCAAACTGTTCCCACAAAGTTGGGAGCATGAAATTGTCCAAAATGTCTTGGTATGCTGACGCCTTAAGAGTTCCCTTCACTGGAACTAAGGGGCCAATCCCAACCCGTAAAAGACAACCCCCCACCATAATCCCCCCCTCCACTAAATGATTTGGACCAGTGCACAAAGCAAGGTCCATAAAGACATGGATGAGCGAGTTTGGGGTGGAGGAACTTGACTGGCCTGCACAGAGTCCTGACCCAAACCCGATAGAACACCTTTGGGATGAATAAGAGCGGAGACTGCGAGCCAGGCCTTCTCATCCAACCTCAGTGCTTGACCTCACAAATGCTCTTCTGGAAGAATGGTCAAACATTGGTCAAAGCAAGGTCCATAAAGACATGGAAGAGCGAGTTTAGGGTGGAGGAACTTGACTGGCCTGAACAGAGTCCTGACCTCAAACCCGATAGAACACTTTTAGGATGAATTAGAGCGGAGACTACGAGCCTCGTCCAACATCAGTGCCTGACCTCTGGTAGAACAGTCAAACATTCCCATAGACACCCTCCTAAACCTTGTGGACGGCCTTCCCAGAAGAGTTGAAGCTGTTATAGCTGCAAAGGGCGGAGCCAACTCAATATTGAACCCTACGGACTAAGACTGGGAGGCCATTAAAGTTCATGTGTGTGTGTGTAAAGGCAGGTGTCCCAATACTTTTGGTAATATCGTGTATAATTAGCTCTCTTGGGGTCACTGCAGGTGAGTTTAATATGAACAGTGCCAGGCAACTGGAGATCTCTTCAAGATCTGATCATTAAATGAAGTGCCAAGATGGCGACATTCTTTATTTCAGGTCACGAAATTTACCCCGACCTCTACAAGCCCTCTGAAAGGTGACACCTCACTTCCAAGTTGGTGAATGTGAGGACCCCTACATACTAGATATGGGGGGACATACACAGCTCTATCGATGGAGGGGATGACTTCTAAATTTACAGGCTGGGCTCACCATAAATGATCGATCTTTCCGCCGGCTTCAGCTGGAGCTTCTCATTAGCTGCATTCTAATAACTAAATGCATTTAAAGGGGAACACCGTGTTTGTGGGGGAAAAAAATAAATAAAGCAAAAAAGAAATAATCTATCATATACAATCGCTACAAAATCGCTACAAAATCCTTGTTGAATTTAAATGTTATCAAAATGACCTTTTTCTTTTCAATCTTCAGCCGCTGTAAAATTCAATGTAAGACGGCAACCAAAGCTTTACAGTGGGGGGAAAATAACGATCAACTTCCCTGCAGATTATTTGGTGGAGAAACCCTTGTTGGTGATCACAGAGGTCAGACGTTTCTTGGAGTTGGTAATCAGGTTTCCACGCATTTCAGGAGTAGACATGTGCACTGCCAAAAAAATTTGTTCGTTTTGGTTTTTTTTCCATTCGTTTTTTTTAAATTTTTGGGTCATTCCTTATAATCGCAATTCGTAAATTAGCAAATTCGAAAATTTTAAAATTCGGAAATTCCAAAATTCGTAAATTTGTAAATTCAAAAATTCATCAATTCGAAAATTTGTACATTTGTAAATTCCAAAATTCATAAATTCCGAAATTCGAAAATTTGTAAATTTAAAAAATTCGTAAATTCCAAAATTCGTAAATTCCAAAATTCGTAAATTCCAAAATTCATAAATTCCAAAATTCGTAAATGAAAAAATTCGTAAATGAAAAAATTCAAAAAATCGTAAATTCATAAATTAAAAAAATACATAAATTTGTAAATGCAAAAATTCGAAAATTCGTAAATTCCAAAATTCATAAATTCCGAAAATTCGAAAATTTGTAAATTAAAAAATTCATAAATTCCAAAATTCGTACATTCGTAAATGAAAAGATTTGAAAATTTGAAAATTCGTAAATTCCAAAATTTGTAAATTCACAAATTCAAAAATACGTAAATTTGTAAATTCAAAATTCGTAAATTCCAAAATTCGTAAATGAAAAAATTCGTAAATGAAAAAATTCGAAAAATCGTAAATTCATAAATTTAAAAAATACATAAATTTGTAAATGCAAAAATTCGAAAATTCGTAAATTCCAAAATTCATAAATTCCGAAAATTCGAAAATTTGTAAATTAAAAAATTCATAAATTCCAAAATTCGTACATTCGTAAATGAAAAGATTTTAAAATTTGAAAATTCGTAAATTCCAAAATTTGTAAATTCACAAATTCAAAAATACGTAAATTTGTAAATTCAAAAATTCACAAATGCAAAAATTCAAAAATTCATAGATTCAAAAATTGAAAAATCAGAAAATAAAAAAGAAAATCTGAAAATTCAAAAGAATACTAACTAATAATAACTAACTATTGAATAATAGGTATTGGAATTTCCTTTCAAATTTGGCTGTTAGTGAACGTAGCAAATACAAATTTACCCGAAGTTACAAATTATACAAAATAACGAATGCCGCATCTAAACGAATGGAACAGAACAAATTAATAATAAAACGTTTTTTAATATTATTATTGTTATTTATTGTTATTAATTCATTTCGTTACATTCGTTTAGATATGGCATTCGTTATTTCGGATAATTCGTGACTTTAGATATATTCGTATTCGTCGAGTTCAATAACAGCCAAATTTGAAAGAAAATTCCTATACCTATAATTTAATAGTTAGTTATTATTAGTTAGTTATCATTTCAGAATTTCGATTTTTCGCATTTTCGGATTTCCGGATTTTCAAATTTTCGAATTTTCAGATTTTTGAATTTACGAATTTATGAATATTCAAATTTACGAATATTCAGAAAAATTCATCAAGCGGGTTTTCGTTAATTCGGACATTTCCGAATTAAAAAATTTGTCGAAATTCATTTTTGTCGAAATTCAGATTTTGGTCCACTCTTCTTTACAGATCTTCTCTAAATCCTGAAGGTTTCTTGGCTGTCACTTGGCAACTCGAAGTTTCAGCTCCTCCATAGATTTTCTATAGGATTAAGGTCTGGAGACTGGCTAGGCCACTCCATGACCTTAATGTGCTTCTTCTAAAGCCACTCCTTTGTTGACTTGGTGGTATATTTTGGGTCATTGTCATGCTGGAAGGCCCATCCATGACCCATCTTCAGTGTTCTGGATGAGGGAAGAAGGTTCTCATCCAAGATTTTACAATACATGGCCCCGTCCATTGGCCCCTCAATGCGGCAAAGTCGGCCTGTACCTTTATCAGAGAAACAACCCCAAAGCATCATGTTTCCACCTCCATGTGTGACTGTAGGGATGGTGTTCTTAGGGTCATAGTCAGCATTTTTCTTCCTCCAAACACAACGAGTCGAGTTAATTCCAAAGAGCTGAATTTTGGTCTCATCTGACCACAGAACTTTCTCCCGAACCTTCTCTGAATCATTTAGATGTTCATTGGCAAACTTCAGACGGGCTGTACATGTGACTTCCTGAAGAGGGGGACCTTGCAGGTGCTGCAGGATTTCAATCCATGGCGGTGCTCCCTCCATAAATTTTCTATAGGATTAAGGTCTGGAGACTGGCTAGGCCGCTCCATGGCCTTAATATGTTTCTTCTTGAGCCCCTCCTGTTGTTGCCTTGGTGCTATGTTTTGGGTCATTGTCATGTTGGAAGGCCCATCCACAACCCTCCTTCAGTATGTAGACCGTTGGCACAGAGAACGCCCCCAGAAATGTAGTTTCCTGTTTGTGTGATTGGCTCGCTGATGTTCCCAGAAGTCTGCACTGAGATACAAGTCAATGACAACACTGCTCTTCCATAGATATAGGGCAGCAAGTTGGCAGAACATCGAATGCAAAAGCCGGGAACTTAGGGTTCTCACCTTTATTGTAAGAGTTATAACAGCATTTATACAAAGTACCTAGACCAGGGTTCCTCAACCAGGGTTCCAGGGAAGCCCAGGGTTCCTCCAGAGCAAGGGTCTCAAACTGGCGGCCCGCCATTTGTTGCAAAACCACAAGTCCCATCACCCCCCTGCCTGTGGGAGTCATGCTTGTAACTGTCAGCCTTGCAATGCCTCATGGGACTTGTAGTTTTGCAACAGCTGGAGGGCCGCCAGTTTGAGACCCCTGCTCCAGAGGTTGCTAGGGGTTCCTTGAGCAAGGGTCAATTTCAGATAAGTTCCCACTGACACCATTATCTTTTCGGCTCTCTAAGGAGGTAATTCTTCTCCAATGACCACAAGGGTGAAGAGAATTCTTCCCACTGAACGTCACACTAGTGCAGTGGTCTCCAAACTGCGGACCAGGGGGCCAAATGTGGCCCTTTGTTTGCCTTTATCTGGCCCTTTTATTATTATTTTTATACTAATATACAATGTTTCTATAGTGCCAACAGTTTGCACAGCGCTTCACAAAATTAAGGCAGGCATTACAGTTACGTTACAATTTAATACGGGAGGAATCAGAGGGCCCTGCTCGTTAGAGCTTACAATCTAAGAGGGAGGGTCAAGAGATACAAGAGGGTAATACCTGGGGGGGATGGACTGATGGAGAAAAAAAAAAAACAACACAGTGTATTAGTTATAAGCAGGGTAGGCTTCTTTAAAGAGAAGGGTTTGTCAGGGATCGTCTAAAGATGGAGAGATTAGGAGATAGTCGGACAGATTGGGGTGGTGAGTCCCAAAGGATGGGAGAAGCTCTGGGAGAAGTCCTGGAGGCCAGCCTGGGAGGAGGTGATGAGGGAGTTAGAGAGCAGGAGATCTTGGGAGGAACGTGGAGAACGGTTTTTAGACCAGGTTAGTTAGGTAGCCGGGTGGCCGAGTTGTGGATGGCTTTGAATGTTGTTGTTTTGAATTTTATTAGTTGGATGAGTGGAAGCCAATGGGGGGATCGGCAGTGAGGGGTGGCAGACCCCTCTCTGCCACCCCCTGTGCCCTTGGGGTACATTTCCTCCCACTGATACAAGACACTATTAACTTCACCGACACCAACAAAGAGGCAAAATTCCTGGTGGTGACATCAACAAGGGGGCACTTTTTCTCCCACTGGCACCAATGATGGGACACTATTCCTCCCACTGATACCAATGATGGGACACTATTCCTCCCACTGACACCAATGATGGGGCACTATTCCTCCCGCTGATGCCAATGATGGGACACTATTCCTTCCACTGATACCAATGATGGGACACTATTCCTTCCACTGATACCAATGATGGGACACTATTCCTCCCACTGATACCAATGATGGGACACTATTCCTTCCACTGATGCCAATGATGGGACACTATTCCTTCCACTGATACCAATGATGGGACACTATTCCTCCCACTGATACCAATGATGGGACACTATTCCTCCCACTGATACCAATGATGGGACACTATTCCTCCCACTGATACCAATGATGGGACACTATTCCTTCCACTGATACCAATGATGGGACACTATTCCTCCCACTGATACCAATGATGGGACACTATTCCTTCCACTGACACCAATGATGGGACACTATTCCTCCTACTGATACCAATGATGGGACACTATTCCTCCCACTGACACCAATGATGGGACACTATTCCTCCCACTGACACCAATGATGGGACACTATTCCTCCCACTGACACCAATGATGGGAAACTATTCCTCCCACTGACACCAATGATGGGACACTATTCCTCCCACTGACACCAATGATGGGACACTATTCCTTCCACTGATACCAATGATGGGGCACTATTCCTCCCACTGATACCAATGATGGGGCACTATTCCTCCCACTGACACCAATGATGGGACACTATTCCTCCCACTGACACCAATGATGGGGCACTATTCCTCCACTGACACCAATGATGGGGCACTATTCCTCCCACTGATGTCAGGACAATTTCTACTCCCAATGGGCACTTCACTAATGTATCTTGTTGAGTTGTAGATATAGTCATTTTAGCAAGGGTTCCCTGAGAGCAAGTACCTATTTCAAGGGTTCCTCCATGTTGGAAGGGTTGAGGAAGGCCGATCTAGATTATAAGCACACAGCTTCTCCCCATCAAAGAATCTTCTCTGACCCCCAGGCTTATGAATGAAAAACCGAGATTGAAGTCAAACACCCAAAAAATGTCCAGATAAAGATCAATTCCAAAATGAGTTTGTCACAAAGCCAACGCTTTTCAAGAGTTAGACAATATTCCCTTCATCAGGGCCTATAATTGAATGATAATCTACACTCACTGGCTACTTTATTATGTCCCCCTTGCTAGTCCCGGGTTGGACCCCCTTTGGCCTTCATTCTTGGTGGCATAGATACAACAAGGTGTTGGAAACGTTCCTCAGAGATTTTGCTCCATAGTGACATGATAACATCACACAGTTGCTGCAGATTTGTCGGCTGCACATCCATGACGCCAATTCCACCACATCCCAAAGGTTGAATGGGATGTGGTGAGTGTGGAGGCCATTGGAGGACGGTGACTTCATTGTCCAGTGGTGAGATGATTGGAGCTTTGTGACATGGTGCATTATCCTGCTGGAAGGAGCCATCAGAAGATGGGGACACTGTAGTCATAAAGGGATGGACATGGTCAGCGACAATACTCAGGTAGGCCGTGGTGTATAAACCATGATCAATTGGTACTAAGGGGGCCCAAAGTGTGCCCATCCCCCACACCATTACACCACCACCAGCCTGAACCGGTGATACCCCATCCCCCACACCATTACACCACCACCACCAGCCTGAACCGGTGATATCCCATCCCCCACACCATTACACCCCCACCACCAGCCTGAACCGGTGATATCCCATCCCCCACACCATTACACCCTCACCACCAGCCTGAACCGGTGATACCCCATCCCCCACACCATTACACCTCCACCACCAGCCTGAACCGGTGATACCCCATCCCCCACACCATTACACCCCCACCACCAGCCTGAACCGGTGATACCCCATCCCCCACACCATTACACCCCCACCACCAGCCTGAACCGGGGATACCCCATCCCCCACACCATTACACCCCCACCACCAGCCTGAACCGGTGATATCCCATCCCCCACACCATTACACCCCCACCACCAGCCTGAACCGGTGATACCCCATCCCCCACACCATTACACCCCCACCACCAGCCTAAACCGGTGATATCCCATCCCCCACACCATTACACCCCCACCACCAGCCTGAACCGGTGATATCCCATCCCCCACACCATTACACCCCCACCACCAGCCTGAACCGGTGATATCCCATCCCCCACACCATTACACCCCCACCACCAGCCTGAACCGGTGATATCCCATCCCCCACACCATTACACCCCCACCACCAGCCTGAACCGGTGATATCCCATCCCCCACACCATTACACCCCCACCACCAGCCTGAACCGGTGATATCCCATCCCCCACACCATTACACCCCCACCACCAGCCTGAACCGGTGATATCCCATCCCCCACACCATTACACCCCCACCACCAGCCTGAACCGGTGATACCCCATCCCCCACACCATTACACCCCCACCACCAGCCTGAACCGGTGATATCCCATCCCCCACACCATTACACCCCCACCACCAGCCTGAACCGGTGATATCCCATCCCCCACACCATTACACCCCCACCACCAGCCTGAACCGGTGATATCCCATCCCCCACACCATTACACCCCCACCACCAGCCTGAACCGGTGATATCCCATCCCCCACACCATTACACCCCCACCACCAGCCTGAACCAGTGATATCCCATCCTCCATACCATTACACCCCCACCACCAGCCTGAACCGGTGATACCCCATCCCCCACACCATTACACCCCCACCACCAGCCTGAACCGGTGATATCCCATCCCCCACACCATTACACCCCCACCACCAGCCTGAACCGGTGATATCCCATCCCCCACACCATTACACCCCCACCACCAGCCTGAACCAGTGATATCCCATCCCCCACACCATTACACCTCCACCACAAGCCTGAACCAGTGATACCCCATCCCCCACACCATTACACCCCCCACCACCAGCCTGAACCGGTGATACCCCATCCCCCACACCATTACACCCCCCACCACCAGCCTGAACCAGTGATATCCCATCCTCCACTCCATTACACCCCCACCACCAGCCTGAACCGGTGATACCCCATCCCCCACACCATTACACCCCCACCACCAGCCTGAACCGGTGATACCCCATCCCCCACACCATTACACCCCCCACCACCAGCCTGAACCGGTGATACCCCATCCCCCACACCATTACACCCCCCACCACCAGCCTGAACCTGTGATATCCCACCCCCCACACCATTACACCCCACCACCAGCCTGAACCGGTGATATCCCATCCCCCACACCATTACACCCCCACCACCAGCCTGAACCGGTGATATCCCATCCCCCACACTATTACACCCCCACCACCAGCCTGAACCGGTGATATCCCATCCCCCACACCATTACACCCCCACCACCAGCCTGAACCGGTGATATCCCATCCCCCACACCATTAGACCCCCACCACCAGCCTGAACCGGTGATATCCCATCCCCCACACCATTACACCCCCCCACAACCAGCCTGAACCGGTGATATCCCATCCCCCACACCATTACACCCCCACCACCAGCCTGAACTGGTGATACCCCATCCCCCACACCATTACACCCCCACCACCAGCCTGAACCGGTGATATCCCATCCCCCACACCATTACACCCCCACCACCAGCCTGAACCGGTGATATCCCATCCCCCACACCATTACACCCCCACCACCAGCCTGAACTGGTGATACCCCATCCCCCACACCATTACACCCCCACCACCAGCCTGAACCGGTGATACCCCATCCCCACCACCACCAGCCTGAACCGGTGATATCCCATCCCCCACACCATTACACCCCACCACCAGCCTGAACCGGTGATACCCCATCCCCCACACCATTACACCCCCCACCACCAGCCTGAACCGGTGATACCCCATCCCCCACACCATTACACCCCCACCACCAGCCTGAACCGGTGATACCCCATCCCCCACACCATTACACCCCCACCACCAGCCTGAACCGGTGATATCCCATCCCCCACACCATTACACCCCACCACCAGCCTGAACTGGTGATACCCCATCCCCCACACCATTACACCACCACCACCAGCCTGAACCGGTGATACCCCATCCCCCACACCATTACACCCCCACCACCAGCCTGAACCGGTGATACCCCATCCCCCACACCATTACACCCCCACCACCAGCCTGAACCGGTGATATCCCATCCCCCACACCATTACACCCCCACCACCAGCCTGAACCGGTGATACCCCATCCCCCACACCATTACACCCCCACCACCAGCCTGAACCGGTGATATCCCATCCCCCACACCATTACACCCCCACCACCAGCCTGAACCGGTGATATCCCATCCCCCACACCATTACACCCCCACCACCAGCCTGAACCGGTGATACAAGGCAGGATGGATCCATGCACCAAATTCTGACCCCATCATCTGAATGTCGGAGCTGAAATCCAGACTCTTCAGAGCAGGCAACATTTTTCCAATCTTCTATTGTCCAATTTTGGTGATCCTGTGCCGATTGTACCCTCAGTTTCCTGTTCTTAGCTGACAGAAGTGGCACCCGGTGTGGTCTTCTGCTGCTGTAGCCCATCTGCTTCAAGGTTGGATGTGTTGTGTGTTCAGAGATGGTATTCTGCACACCTTGGGTATAACGAGTGGTTGTCTTTCTATCATCAGTCTGCCCATTCTCCTCTGACATCAAGAAGGCATTTTCCTCCACACAACTGCCACTCACTGGATATTTTCTTTTTTTCCCACCATTCTCTGTAAACCCCGAGAGATGGTTGTGTGTGAAAATCCCAGAAATACTCAGACCAGCCCGTCTGCCACCAACAACCATGCCACGTTCAAAGTCACTTCAATCCTTTTTCTGATGTTCGGTTTGAACTTCAGCAAGTCGTCTTCACCACGTCTAGATGCCTAAATGCATTGAGTTGCTGCCATGTGATTGGCTGATTAGCAACTTGTGTTACCAAGCAATTCAACAGGTGTACCTAATGGTGCATATAATGAAATAAAGTCCACATCTAAAGTTATCAGTGCAAAACAATTCTTGAAACTGATGTGTCTATCGCCCCAGTCCTCCTGTGTGGACGTTCACCAATCCACACCCGGGAGCGCACCCAACTCACAAACTGCTTACCAACAGGTAAGACCTCAGAGGTGGAGGCCTGACTGCACTTTTTGGGAGAAATCCTGCTGGGATGGATGGCAGACTCCGGAACACAATTAAATGGTTCTCAAAACAATCCGCAAAAGAAGCTCAGGAGGATACAAAGATAAAGAAGGCGCTCATAGGGTAGCAATGTAAAAACTTCACCAATTTATTAAAAAAAGAAAACAACTTACACAAGGTAGGTAAAATCAAGCATTTAGACAGATAAGCACAGTCACCACCCGAGCGGGCGTCACTGCTGTAGCTCCACCCGATGTGTTTTGTCTAAAAGGACGTCATCCAGGGGTGTAGGTGTATATGAAATTTATTGAATTGATTTATTGTGTACCCCACTACTACAATTTGTTATCCTATATGTCTTACTGGCAGGATCACTAGGTGAAAATAAAAGGAAAAGATAAGAAAAAAGGGGGAGGTATTATACAATGGGGGGAAAATAATGGTTTAATCCCCTGCAGATTGTGTAAGTTTGCCCCCTTACAAAGAAATGAAGGGTCTATAATTTTTATCATAGGTGTATTTTATATGATAGAGACAGAATATCAACCAAAAATCAAGAAAAAACACACAATACAAATGTTATAAATGGATTTGCAGTTCACTGAGTAAAATAAGTATTTGATCCCCGACCAACCAATAATAATTCTGCCCCCCCACAGACTGGCTACAGTAGCTTCTCTCGTGGTACACAGATTAGTCCTGTTAAATGTAAGAAGGTTCTCCTAATGACAACTCATTATGTGTATAAAAGACACCTGTCCACAGAATCTCTTTCTTCCATTCAATCCTCACCATCATGGGGAAGACCAAAGAGCTGTCAGGGGACGTCAGGGAGAAGATTGTAGACCTGCACAAGGCTGGGATGGTCTACAAGACCATCGGCAAGAAGATTGGTGAGAAGGAGACAACTGTTGGAGCGATTACTCCCAAATGGAAGAAATACAAAATAACCATCAATTGCCTTCGGTCTGGAGCTCCATGGAAGGATTTCCCCTCATGGGGTGAAGATGGTCATGAGAAAAGTGAGGGATCAGCCCAGAACTACACGGGAGGAGCTTGTGAATGACCTCAAGGCAGTTGGGACCACAGTCACCAAACAAAAAAACAAAAAAAACACACGATACAAATGTTATAAATGGAGTTCAGTGAGTAAAGTAAGTATTTGATCCCCAAGCAAAACATGACTTGTAGTTGGTGGAGAAACCCTTGTTGGCGATCACAGAGGTCAGACGTTTCTTGGAGTTGGTGACCAGGTTTGCACACATCTCTGGAGGGATTTTGGTCCACTCTTCTTTACAGATCTTCTCTAAATCCTTTAAGATTTCTTGGCTGTCTCTTGGCAACTCGAAGTTTCAGCTCCTTCCATAAATTTTCTATAGGATTAAGGTCTGGAGACTGGCTAGGCCACTCCCTGACCTTACGTGCTTCTTCTTGAGCCACTCATTTGTTGCCTTGGCGGTATGTTTTGGGTCATTGTCATGCTGGAAGACCCACCCACAACCCATCTTCAGTGTTCTGGATGAGGGAAGAAGGTTCTCCTCCAAGATTTTACAATACATGGCCTCCTCCATTGGCCCCTCCAATGTGGCAAAGTCGGTCTGTACCTTTATCAGAGAAACAGCCCCAAAGCATCATGTTTCCACCTCCGTGTGACTGTAGGGATGATGTTCTTAGGGTCATAGTCAGCATTTTTCTTCCTCCAAACACGGCGAGTCAAGTTAATGCCAAAGAGCTTAATTTTGGTCTCATCTGACCACAGAACTTTCTCCCGAAACTTCTCTGAATCATTTAGATGTCCATTGGCAAACTTCAGACGGGCTGTACATGTGTCTTCTTGAGGAGGGGGACCTTGCGGGCGCTGCAGGATTTCAATCAATGGCGGAGTATTGTGTTACCAATGGTTTGTTTGGTGACTGTGGAATCATTCACAAGCTCCTCCCGTGTAGTTCTGGGCTGATCCCTCACTTTTCTCATGACCATCCTCACCCCATGAGGGGATAACTTCCATGGAGCTCCAGGCCGAGGACGATTGATGGTTATTTTGTATGTCTTCCATTTGGGAATAATCGCCCCAACAGTTGTCTCCTTCTCACCAAGCTTCTTGCTGATGGTCCTGTAGTCCATTCCAGCCTTGTGCAGGTCTACAATCTTCTCCCTGACGTCCTCTGACTGATCTTTGGTCTTCCCCATGATGGTGAGGATTGGATGGAAGAAAGAGATTCTGTGGACAGGTGTCTTTTATACACATAACGAGTTGTCGTTAGGAGAACCTTTTTACATTGACAGGACTAATCTGTGGATCACATGAGCACCTACTGTAGCCAGTCTGTGGGGAGCAGAATTATTGTTGGTTGGTAGGGGATCAAATACTTATTTTACTCACTGAACTGCAACTCCATTTATAACATTTGTATTGTGTGTTTTTTCCATTTTTTTTGGTTGATATTCTGTCTCTATCATATAAAATACACCTATGATAAAAATGATAGACCCTTCATTTCTTTGTAAGTGGCCTGCAGGGGATCAAATCATTTTTTCCCCCACTGGATATGATTTAAATGTGCCAAAAACATGACGTGACTTTGATAGACAATGTAACATTCTTTAGATAAGCGAACGATTCCTATTGTTAAGGTGACTGACACTGCGGAACGTGTTCTGCTCACGTCGGTGTCCTCTGGTCGGGGAATTGGATTTTGGGTTGTCCGGGGTTATGATGTCCTCTCTAGGGGTGGATAGGCCTCGTCTACGGCCCGGGGAAGGATATTAAGTGTCGTACCAGCAGATGTGGATCTCGGCACAGAGAGAGACGCCGCTGAAAATAGAAACTGTTTCCAGCAAGCGATTCCCTGAAATAACCTTCTGTAATGCGGCCACCTACCAGAACGCAATAAACATATTAATAGGTGCAGAGCAATGGAGGTAAGTACGGGAGTCACCTGCCTGAGTCATATGGTGGTCCTCTACTAGAGACCTTTCTGGTGCTGAGGAACTCCAACCTTACGATCAAAAATGATAGCGGTATTAAAACCAAAAAAGTCATCTATTGCAGCTTAGATGTGGCGGCTGCCTTCGTTTTCTGTTTTCACCCGGTAATCTGGACAGTAACACACCTCCTGAATTAGAAACACCCCCCATTCTGGATGAAGGAGCACTGGAGGCAACCCCAATGCCAGCTGTCCCACATGGCTGCTGATCCCGGCACCACCTCATCAGGCAATGCCGGCCCTCCTGGCTGCAGGTACCTCTTTCTCCGCTGCCCCCCACCCCCCCGTGCCACCACACTCCACTCCACTGGCTCTGCACCCCCAAAAGCCACGACAGCCTAGAAATACATCTCCAGCTTCCACCCCGAATAATTCCGCCCCCCCCCCATCCCCGAGTATTTGAGGAGGCCTGTCCCCCTGCCAATCCAGATTGGGGATTGGTCAGGGCTCCTCAGAATACTACAGACAGCTCCACCTCCCATCTATTCCTCTCCTGTCCAGAAGATCCCAGCATGTTCCGGAAAGAAGTGGGAGGTCTCAGTGAAGCTGCCTGTGAGTCACCCAGCTCTGCCTGAGTCACTCCCAACCCAGATCAAAGCAAACAGCCAAACCTGTAAATGTACCTATAATGAGCAAAACAAAAAAAAAAACAAAGACTAACAATTAAAAACAAAATATATATATATATATATACAGTATATATTTTACTTTTTTCTGTTAAACATATCCAATAAAAAAATAAAAAATAAAAAATCTAATCTCGTCGTAAATTTTGGCCTAAATGTATTCTGCTACATGTCTTTGGTAAAAAAAAAATAAAAAAAATAAATAAAAAAATCCCAATAAGCGTTTATTGATTGGTTTGTGTAAAAGGTATATGGTCTACAGACTACGGGATATTTACCAGGATTTTTATGTATTTAATTTTTACATATTTTTTTTTTAATCCAGTAATCTTTATTACAAATTTTTTTTTTTTTTTTTACATTAATACAACAGACACATTTGCACATTCATCTTGTTCAGCAAAAATACACAATACATAAAATAACCCCACAAATTAAATAAATAAATAAATAAAAAACAGGATTTTTTTTTTTTTATTATTAGTCATGGTGGTAATCAGTGACTTATAGTAGGACTACGATAATGTGCAATCTGACACTAACTGACACTTTGTGGGCACCAACTAACTGCCACTGACATCACCAGTGATCGGTGCTAATACTATACACTGTCACTGTACCAATGACACTGGATGGGAAGGGGTTAACATCTAGGGGGGGGAGGCGATCAAAATGGTTACCTGTGTGCCTGACAATGTTCTTTTACTGGGGACCACCCAGCCTGGTGGTCAATCACTGGCTGGGACCCAGTAAGTGGCGGCCCGTCCATTAGGGCCACCTAGGCGCCGCCCAATCTATCCACGGCTGTCACGTCCTCATTAATGCTCTATGATCCCCGGTCGCCACCCCCTATTCATGTGTCCCGCCCCTTTCAGTGCACACGAATTACAGCGGCGGGGGTGTTTTTTTTTTTTTAAAGCACCTGATTGGAGTCAGAGGCTCTAACAGGCTTCAGTATAGGGTGGGCTCCGGTCGCAGAGCATTGTGCCACGAGACCACCCAGGTGTTACAACAGCGAATGAATATTTGCTATTGCAACACTGATCCTCCTCCTCCCAGCCAATCGGGAAGCGGGTCTGATTACCCCATTACCCAATTGGCTGAAAGGACAGGCGATCCAACTGGACGCCTAGGAGGAGGGGAGGAGACGCACGTCGGAAGCGAGGAGAAGACACAGGAGCCGATGCCCGCTGCAGCCTGATGTCCGCCTATGCCACCATGATCCCCCCCCCGCTGCCTGATGTGCCCGCCGCCTAGATAGGGTAGACAGCAGGGGGGGGGGGGGGTTGGGGTGCCGAGGGGCGGGGGGGTGGTTCTTTGTCACCCCCCCCCAAACAAAAAAAACAGCAGCCGCCATGGGAACCAAGTGATTGGCATGTGCTGTGACAACTCACAGCATGGGCTGGTGGGCGGGCGCGTTCCCTACCCGGAAGTGCAGAATCACATATACACTATATTACCAAAAGTATTGGGACGCCTGCCTTTACACACACATGAACTTTAATGACATCCCAGTCTTAGTCCGGAGGGTTCAATATTGAGTTGGCTCCGCCCTTTGCAGCTATAACAGCTTCATTATTTTCTATTCTATTGTCTATTCTATTTTTTCTATTCGTTTATTTTCTAATCTATCCTATTCTCTTCCTTTCTATTCTATTCCTTTTATTTTCTATTCTACTTTATTCTATTTGGAAACTAGAATTTTAATCAAATTCGAAACTTTTTGGAATTGGATTGAAATTTGATCCGAATTTCGCCTGAAATTTCTTTTTGTTATTTCGGAAACTGTTTAAATTCGTTACTAATTGTAATTTGGAGATTCGGATACAAAACAAAGCGTATGTGTCCGGATATTTCCTCAGGATAACAAAAGGTCGAAATCTGCAAGAAAGTTTGTTACAATCCCTGCAATTTACATCAATCACCCGGGGGGGGGGCACATGTGTAGGGGGGGACCCACATTTGTAGGGGGGGAGGGGGTCCCACGTGTGTAGGGGGGAGGGGGCCCACATGTGTGGGGGGGACCCACATGTGTAGGGGGGAGGGGGTCCCACATGTGTAGGGGGGAGAGGGTCCCACATGTGTAGGGGGGGACCCACATGTTTAGGGGGGTGGGGGCCCACATGTGTGGGGGGGACCCATATGTGTAGGGGGGGAGGGGGCCCATATGTGTAGGGGGGAGAGGGTCCCACATGTGTAGGGGGGGTCCCACATGTGTAGGGGGACCCACATGTTTAGGGGGGTGGGGGCCCACATGTGTGGGGGGGACCCATATGTGTAGGGGGGAGGGGGCCCACATGTGTGGGGGGGACCCACATGTGTAGGGGGAGGGGGTCCCACATGCGTAGGAGGGACCCACATCTGTAAGGGGGAGGGGGACCCACATGTGTAGGGGGGAGAGGGTCCCACATGTGTGGGGGGGTCCCACATCTGTAAGGGGGAGGGGGACCCACATGTGTAGGGGGGAGGGGCTCCCACATGTGTAGGGGGGAGGGGTCCCACATGTGTAGGGGGGAGGGGGTCCCACATGTGTAGGGGGGAGGGGTCCCACATGTGTAGGGGGTCCCACATGTGTAGGGGGGAGGGGGTCCCACATGTGTAGGGGGGGGTCCCACATGTGTAGGGGGGAGGGATCCCACATGTGTGGGGGGGGAGGGGGGATCCCACATGTGTAGGGGGGAGGGGTCCCACCTGTGTAGTAGTGGTTGGGCCTCGCAGTGGTATGTATAGCAGGGATATATATGTATCGGGTATTCATCACACTGTGAGGGATGAATGGAATGTATATGGTGGATACTTTGTAGTGAGAGGATCAGATCTCATTCTAGGATCTCGTCTTCTACAAGTCCCCCCCCCCCCGGGACTCCACTTCTCATCCCCCCCCTCCAGTGACAGCTGTGCCCGCTGTGTACCTCCTACTGTGTGCCATTCATGCCGCAGTAAATTAATGTGCCAACATAGAATGGCTGTAATGTATAGTATAGCTGCTGAGCAAAATGTTTTCTCTTTACGGACAAGTCCAAAAAAATACATAATAACCAACATATCTGTTGGGTCCATCGGACACCTCAACCTTCTCTGCAATCATTACAGTGCCTTGAAAAAGTATTCACACCCCTTGAAATTCTCCACATTTTGTCAGGTTACATCCTAAAAAATAAATGGATTTTATGTGATAGACCAACACAAAGTGTCACATAATTGTGAAGTGGAAGGAAAATGATAAATGATACAAATAAATATGTGAAAAGTGTGGGGGGAGGGGGGGGGCATTTGTATTCAGCCCCCTTTACTCTGATACACCTAACTAAAATCTAGAGGAACCAATTGGCTTCAGAAGTCACCTAATTAGTAAATAGAGTTCACCTGTGTGTCATTTCATCTCAGTATAAATACATACATATATGTGAAGCCCTCAGAGGTTTGTTAGAGAACCTTAGTGAACAAACAGCATCATGAAGGTCAAGGAACACACCAGACAGGTCAGGGATGAAGTTGTGGAGAAGTATAAAGCAGGGTTAGGTTATAAAAAAAATCTCCCAAGCTTTGACCATCTCACGGAGCTCTGTTCAATCCATCATCGGAAAATGGAAAGAGTATGGCACAACTGCAAACCTACCAAGACATGGCCGTCCACCTAAACTGACCGGCCGGGCAAGGAGAGCATTCATCAGAGAAGAGCCAAGAGGTCCATGGTAACTCTGGAGGAGCTGCAGAGATCCACAGCTCAGGTGGGAGAATCTGTCCACAGGGCCAGATTAAGAGCAACATGGGCCTGGTGCTAAGGATTTTGGTGGGCCTTTTTATGAAAATAAATAAAATGAAAACGCAAACAATTTTTTGTTGAATTAAATTAAAGAGAGAGAGTGTGAGAGAGAAAGAGAGAGAGAGAGAGAGGGGGGGGGGGGGTGATAGCGAGATAGGGGGGCTGAAAAAGAGGGGATGAGAGGGAGGGGAAAAGAGAGAGAAAGGCATTGAATGAGAGAGATGGGGACGAGAGAGAGGAGGTGAGAAAAAGGGGAATAGAGAGAGGGTGAAAGAGAGAGAAGGTGGTAGGAAAGAGGTGGTTGAAGGGGGCAAGAGACAGAGAATGGGGGATGAAGGGGGTGAGAGAGAGAACAGGGTGAAAGAGAGGGGATGAGAGAGAGAGAGAGGGGGGGTGGGAGTGAGGGGGTGAGTCTGTGGGGGGCACAGCATAGTACATTACACGGGGGGGGGGAGGGGGATAGCACAGTACATTACATGATTGGCACTACACATTACATGGTGGATACAGCACATTTAATGGTGGGCGAAGCACAGCAAATTACACTGTTGGCACTGCCCAGTACAACACATTACAAGGTAGGCACAGTACATTATATGGTGGGCACAGCACATGACATGGTTGGTACTGCACAGCACATTGCATGGTGGGCACAACACAGCACATGCACACGATGGGCACAGGACCTTATATGGTGGGCACAGCACATGACATGGCGGGCACAGCTGAGCACATTACATGGTGGGCATTGCACATTACAAGTGGGCACAGCACATTATATGGTGGGCACAGCATATTATATGGTGGGTACTGCACATGGCATGGTGGGCACTGCATGACACAGCACAGCACATTACAATGTGAGCACAGCACATTAATTGGTGTACACCGCACATGACATGGTGAGCCCTGCATAGCACATTCCACTGTGGGTACTGCATGGCACATGCCATGATGGACAATATACAGCACATTACATGGTAAGCACTGCATTACATGGTGGGCACTGCATGGCACAGCACATAACGTGGTGGGCACAGCGCATTACATGGTGGGCACTGAATGGCACAACACATTACATGGTGGGCACTGCATGGCATAGCACATTTCATTGTGGGCAATGCAACTGCACATTACATGTTAGGAACTGCACATGACATGGTGGGCACTGCTGAACAGCCCAGCACATTGCACAGTGGGCACAACACACTACATGCTGGGCACAACACATGGCAGGGTGGGCACAGCACATGACATGGTGGGCACTGCATGGCACATCACATTACATTGTGGGCACTGTACATTACTTGGTGGGATCACTGCATGGCACAGCACATGACATGGTGGGCACTGCAATGTACAGCACATGACATGGTGGGCACTGCAATGTACAGCACATGACATGGTGGGCACTGCACAATACATAGTGAGCACTGCAATGCACAGCAAATTACAGACTGGGCACAGCACATTACATGGGGGGCACTGCAATGCACAGCACATGACATAGTGGGCACAGCACCTTACATGGGGGGCACTGCAATGCACAGCACATGACATAGTGGGCACAGCACATTACATGGGGGGGCACTGCAATGCACAGCACATGACATAGTGGGCACAGCACATTACATGGGGGCACTGAAATGCACATGACATGGTGGGCACTGCAATGCACATGACATGGTGGGCACAGCACATTACATGGGGGCACTGCAATGCACATGACATGACATGGTGGGCACAGCACATTACATGGGGTGCACTGCAATGCACATGACATGGTGGGCACAGCACATTACATGACATGGTGGGCACTGCACATTACATGGGGGGCACTGCAATGCACATGACATGGGCACAGCACATTACATGGGGGCACTGCAATGCACATGACATGACATGGTGGGCACAGCACATTACATGGGGACACTGCAATGCACATGACATGGTGGGCACAGCACATTACATGGGGGCACTGCAATGCACATGACATGACATGGTGGGCACAGCACATTACATGGGGACACTGCAATGCACATGACATGGTGGGCACAGCACATTACATGGGGGGCACTGCAATGCACATGACATGGTGGGCACAGCACATTACATGGGGGCACTGCAATGCGCATGACATGGTGGGCACAGCACATTACATGGGGGCACTGCAATGCACATGACATGACATGGTGGGCACAGCACATTACATGGGGGGCACTGCAATGCACATGACATGGTGGGCACAGCACATTACATGGGGGCACTGCAATGCACATGACACGGTGGGCACAGCACATTACTTGGGGGCACTGCAATGCACATGACACGGTGGGCACAGCACATTACTTGGAGGCACTGCAATGCACATGACATGGTGGGCACAGCACATTACATGGGGGGCACTGCAATGCACATGACATGGTGGGCACAGCACATTACATGGGGGCACTGCAATGCACATGACATGGTGGGCACTGGGCACAAGAGAGCACATTACATAGGGGGAAGCAGCAGTCTTTCCCCTAGCACAATAAAACACCTCCCTAACAAATGTACTGACCTTATCTCAACAACAGCATGGGAGATGTCCTTCCTCCCGGGCTCCTGCTGGTTAGGACATCAGCGCCCCTCCCCCAGACACCGAGGAGGATCTGTGTGAGTGAACAGATCATGTGATAGAAGTCAGACATCGGCAGAGACAGGACTGGGCTGCACTGACACTTGTCTCCTCCATGTGTGCACAGAGGGCTCCTCTTCCTTCAAGAAGGCACACAGATATTCATAAGCCACTGCCATGGGCCTATATTGAGGGAGGGGCCTGGAGCTGCAGCTCCACCAGCCCCTATGTTAATCCGGCCCTGTCCACAGGACAACTATTAGTCGTGTTCTCCACAAATCTGCCCTTTATGGAAGAGTGACAAGAAGAAAGACATTGGTGAAAGAAAGTCATAAGAAGTCCTGTTTGTAGTTTGTGAGAAGCCATGTGGAGGACACAGCAAACATGTGGAAGAAGGTGATCTGGTCAGATGAGACCAAAATTCAACTTTTTGGCCTAAAGGCAAAACGCTATGTGTGGGGAAAACTAACACTGCACATCACCCTGAACACACCATCCCCACCGTGAAACATGGTGGTGGCAGCATCATGTGGTGGGGATGGTTTTCTTCAGCAGGGACAGGGAAGCTGGTCAGAGTTGATGGGAAGATGGATGGAGACAAATACAGGACAATCTTAGAAGAAAACCTGTTAGAGTCTACAAAAGACTTGAGACTGGGGCGGAGGTTCACCTTCCAGCAGGACAACGACCCGAAACATCCAGCCAGAGCTACAATGGAATGGTTTAGATCAAAGCATATTCATGTGTTAGAATGGCCCAGTCACAGTCCAGACCTAAATCACATTGAGAATCTGTGGCAAGACTTGAAAATTACTGTTCACAGACGCTCTCCATCCAATCTGACAGAGCTTGAGATATTTTACAAAGAAGAATGGGTAGAAATGTCCCCCTCTAGATGTGCAAAGCTGGTAGAGACATCCCCAAAAAGACTTGCAGCTGTAATTGCAGAGAAAGGGGGTTTGATGCTATAAGTTGAAGAAAACTTTCAGAAATGAAAGTATTTATAGTTTATTTTTATCAAATAACAAAATGGAAAGTAAATGAAAAGAAGAGAAATCCAATCAATATTTGGGGTCCCCCCCCTTTGCCTTCTTCTAGGTACACTTGCACACAGTTGTTGAAGGACCTCGGGAGGTAGGTTGTTCTAGGTACACCTTGGAGAACTAAGCACAGATCTTCTGTGGATGACGGCCGCCTCCAATCCTTCTGTCTCCTCATGTCATCCCAGGCAGACTCCATGATGGTGAGATCAGGGCTCTGTGGGCGGCCAAACCATCACTTCCAGGACTCCTTGTTCTTCTCTACACTGAAGATAGTTCGGAATGACATTGGCTGTCTGTTTGAGGTGGTTGTCCTGCTGCAGAATAAATGTGGGGGCTGATCACACACTTCCCCGATGGCATGGCATGATGGGTAAATATCTTCCTGTGTTTCTCAGCATTGAGGACACCATTGATCCTGACCAAATCTTCAACTCCATTTGCAGTAATGCAGCTCTAGACTTGCAAGGAACCTCCACTATGCTTCACAGTTGGCTGCAGACACTCATTATTGTACCTCTCTCCAGCCCTTCCCCCCAACAAACTGCCTCCTGCCTCCTGCTACAGCCAAATATTTCACATGGTGGCTCCTCAGTCCAGAACACCTGCTGACATTTTTCTGCACCCCCAGTTCTTATGTTTTCCTGCATAGTGGAGTCGCTTAGCCTTGTTTCCAAGTCAGAGGTCGCTTTTTGGGAGCAATTCTTCATGAGGACCACTTCTGACCAGACCTCTCCCTACAGAAGATGGGGATACCTGGGTCCCACTGGTTTCCACCAGTTCTGTGCTGATGGACATCTTCCGATGTGAAAGGGAAGTAAGCATGATGTGTCTTTCATCTGCGGAATTAAAGGGATTGTAAAGTCAATCTGCATTCTACCTTTTCATGTGACAACACTGAAGAAATGACACTTTGCTACAATGTAAAGTAGTGAGTGTACAGCTTGTACAAGGCTCGGTTCACACTAGGACGACTTGTCAGGCGACCTAGGTCACCTGACAAGTAGCGTCCCGTTCAGTACAATGGAACCGTTCTAAGGGGAGCGACGCAAGTCGCTCCGACTTAGAAAAAGGTTCCTGTACGACTTTGGGGGCGACTTGCATAGACTTCTATACAGAAGTCGTTTTGCAAGTCGCCCGGGCAGTCGTGTGCAGGTCGCCTCGGTGAGGCGACCTGCAAGTCGTGCCGCCTCTGGTGTGAACCGAGGCTCACAGTGTAAATTTGCTGTCCCCTCAAAATAACTCAACACACAGCCATTAATGTCTAAACTGCTGGCAACAAAAGTCAGTACACCCCTAAGTGAAAATGTCCAAATTGGGCCCAATTAGCCATTTTCCCTCCCCGGTGTCATGTGACTCGTTAGTGTTACAAGGTCTCAGGTGTGAATGGGGAGCAGGTGTGTTAAATTTGGTGTTATCGCTCTCACTCTCTCATACTGGTCACTGGGAGTACAACATGGCACCTCATGGCAAAGAACCCTCTGAGGATCTGAAAAAAAGAATTGTTGCTCTACATAAAGATGGCCTAGGCTATAAGAAGATTGCCAAGACCCTGAAACTGAGCTGCAGCACGGTGGCCAAGACCATACAGCGGTATAACAGGACAGGTTCCACTCAGAACAGGCCTCGCCATGGTCCACCAAAGAAGTTAAAGTCACGTGCTCAGCGTCATATCCAGAGGTTGTCTTTGGGAAATAGACGTATGAGTGCTGCCAGCATTGCTGCAGAGGTTGTAGGGGTGGGGGGTCAGCCTGTCAGTGCTCAGACCATACGCTGCACACTGCATCAAATTGGTCTGCATGGCTGTCATCCCAGAAGGAAGCCTCTTCTAAAGATGATGCACAAGAAAGTCCGCAAACAGTTTGCTGAAGACAAGCAGACTAAGGACATGGATTACTGGAACCATGTCCTGTGGTCTGATGAGACCAAGATAAACTTATTTGGTTCAGATGGTGACAAGCGTGTGTGGGGGCAACCAGGTGAGGAGGACAAAGACAAGTGTGTCTTGTCTACAGTCAAGCATGGTGGTGGGAGTGTCATGGTCTGGGGCTGAATGAGTGCTGCCGGCACTGGGGGGCTACAGATCATTGAGGGAACCATGAATGCCAACATGTACTGTGACATACTGAAGCAGAGCATGATCCCCTCCCTTCAGAGACTGGACCGCAGGGCAGTATTCCAACATGATAACCACCCCAAACACACCTCCAAGACCACCACTGCCTCGCTAAAGAAGCTGAGGGTAAAGGTGATGGACTGGGCAAGCATGTCTCCAGACCTAAACCCTATTGAACATCTGTGGGACATCCTCAAACGGAAGGTGGAGGAGCACAAGATCTCTAACATCCACCAGCTCTGTGATGTCATCATGGAGGAGGGGAAGAGGACTCCAGTGACAACCTGTGAAGCTCTGGTGACCTCCATGCCCAAGAGGGTTAAGGCAGTGGTGGAAAATAATGGAGGCCACACAAAATATTGACACTTTGGGCCCAATTTGGAGATTTTCACTTAGGGGTGTACTGACTTTAGTTGCCAGCGGTTTAGACATTAATGGCTGTGTGTTGAGTTATTTTGAGGGGACAGTAAATTTACACTGTTATACAAGCTGTACACTCACTACTTTACATTGTAGACAAGTGTCATTTCTTCAGTGTTGTCACATGAAAAGATAGAAGAAAAGATTTACAGAAATGTGACTGAGGGGCAGGGGCGTTGCTAGGGGGTGGCTATTGGGGCTATAGCCCCGGATCTGGGGCACATAGCCCCGAGTCTCTTGCTGCAGGGTCCCTGCCTAACCAGCGGGTTGCGGCTGCTGCGGCGGGCAGGCTGGCTGCATGAGAGAGGCTGGAGGAGAAGAGAGAAGCGGGCGGACGAGCAGAGATGACATCTCTCTCTCTGCCTGCTCCACATCAGCGCTCTTCACAGCCGGGCCTCTTCAATTTGGGAGCGAGGTGCGGCGAGCAGCAGAGAGATTACATCATCTCTCACTGCCCGTCACACATCAGCACTCTTCCACCCTCACAGCACGATGGAGTGGAGGTCACATGCTTCCTGTCATCGTGGAGCTCCACTTTGCAGCCAGACCCCCTTGCTTCAATGTCGGAGGTGCAGCGGGGAGCAGCGAGATGACATCATCTCTCACTGCATCACCGCTCTCCTGCTCTCACTAAATGGACCAGTGCTGTCAGCCTGCCACCAATGCAGCGTCAATGCACATTTGGTAGCACTGGCTGGCATGGCAAGTTACAATCCACATCAGGTGGCAAGTGACAATCTACAAATGGTGGCAGGAGATGTGGCAATCTGCAAATTGAGCCAGGAGACATGGCAAGTGACGAGCTGCAAATGGTGGCAAGAGATGTGGTAAGTGACACGCCCAGGGCTCCCACTGATTCTGCAGTATGGTGAGTTGAACCCCTTCATTATATATTAGAATGTAACAATAGAAATAATGCACTTTAATCACTCTGACACCACAACAACCATTATGCCATGATGATTGAAGCGCCAACACCAGCCATCGCCCGTGAAAAATTGCTTAGGTTGGTGACCGCTGCTATGGGCTCTAGCCCCAGATCTTTTGCAGATCTAGCAATGCCCCTGCTGAGGGGTGTACTTACTTTTGTCAGATACTCAGATACTGTATGTATATATATATATATATATATATATATATATATATATATATATATATGCTCTTAGATTGTAAGCTCTAAGGAGCAGGGCCCTCTGATTCCTCCTGTAGCTGTACAGTCTGTCTTCATATTGATAACATGGTGTAAAATATTAGTACTATATAAATCCTGTATAATATACACTGAGCAAAATTATAAATGCAGCACTTCTGTGTTTGCCCCAATTTATCATGAGCTGAACGCAAAGATCTACGACTTTTTCTATGTACACAAAAGGCCGATTTCTCTCGAATATTCTTCACAAATCTGTCTAAATCTGTGTTATGCCCCGGACACGCGGTCCGATTTTCCGACAACAAAACCGTGGATTTTTTTTCTGAAGGATGTTGGCTCAAACTTGTCTTGCATACACACGGTCACACAAATGTTGGCCCAAAATTCCGAACGTGAGAACGCGGTGACGTGCAAGACGTACGCCGAGCCGAGAAGAACGCAGTTCAATAGCCAGTGCGGCTCCTTCTGTTTGATTCAGAGCATGCGTGGAACTTTCTGTGACGGACTTGTGTACACACGATCGGACTTTCCGACAACAAGTTTTGTTGGCGGAAAATTTGAGAACCTGCTCTCAAACATTTGTGGGCGGAAATTCCGACAGCAAACGTTCAATGGAGCGTACACACGGCCGGACTTCCCGACAACAAGCTCACATCCAACATTTCCAAATGGAAAATCCTCCCGCGGCATTAGTGAGCACTTCTCCTTTGAGAGATTATCCATCAACCTCACAGGTGTGGCATATCAAGATGCTGATTAGACAGCATGATTATTGCACAGGTGTGCCTTAGGCCACTCTTAAAATATGCAGTTTTATCACACAGCACAATGCCGCAGACGTCACAAGTTTTGAGGGAACGTGCAATTGGCATGCTGACTGCAGGAATGTCCACCAGAGCTGTTGCCCTTGAATTGAATGTTCATTTCTCTACCATAAGACGTCTCCAAAGGCGTCTCAGAGAATTTGGCAGGACATCCAATGGGACCTCACAAACGAAGACCACGTGTAACCACACCAGCCCAGGATCTCCACATCCAGCATCTTCACCTCCAAGATCGTCTGAGACCAGTCACCCGGACAGCTGCTGCAACAATCGGTTTGCATAACCGAAGAATTTCTGCACAAACGGTCAGGAACCGCCTCCGGGATGCTCGTCGTCCTCACGGGGGTCTCCACCTGGCTGCAGTTCTTCGTCGTAACCGACTTGAGTGGGTGAATGCTCACATTGGATGGCGTCTGGCACTTTGGAGAGGTGTTCGCTCTTCATGGATGAATCCCGGTCTTCACTGTACGGGGCAGATGGCAGACAATGCGTATGGCATTGTGTGGGCGAGCGGTTTGCTGATGTCAAGCTTGTGGATGGGGTGGCCCATGGTGGCGGTGGGGTTATGGTATGGCCAGGCGTATGCTATGGACAACGAACACGGGTGCATTTTATGGATGGAGATACCGTGACGAGATCCTGAGGCCTGTTGTTGCGCCGTTCATCCACGACCATCACCTCATGTTTCAGCACGATAATGCCCGGCCCCATGGTGCAAGGATCTGTACACCATTCCTGGAAGCTGAAAACATCTCAGTTCTTGCATGGCCAGCCTACTCACCGGACACGTCACCCATTGAGCATGTTTGGGATCCTCTGGATCGGCGGATACGACAGCGTGTTTCAGTTCCTGACAATATCCAGCAACTTGGCACTGCCATTGAAGAGGAACGGACCAACATTCCACAGGCCACAATCAACAACCTGATCAACTCTATGCCAAGGAGATGTGCTGCACTGCGTGAGGCAAATGGTGGTCACACCAGATACTGACTGGTTTTCGAACCCCCCCCCCCCAATACAGTAAAACTGCACATGTTAGAGTGGCCTTTAATCGTGGGCAGCCTAAGGCACACCTGTGCAATAATCATGCTGTCTAATCAGCATCTGGATATGCCACACCTGTGAGGTGGGTGGATTATCTCGGCAAAGGAGAAGTGCTCACCAACACAGATTTAGACAGATTTGTGAAGAATATTTGAGAGAAATTGGCCTTTTGTGTACATAGAAAAAGTCGTAGATCTTTGAGTTCAGCTGATGATAAATAGGGGCAAACACAGAAGTGCTGCATTTATAATTTTGCTCAGTGTATATATATATATATATATATATATGCTGTTAGATTGTAAGCTCTAACGAGCAGGGCCCTCTGATTCCTCCTGTAACTGTACCACTGTACTGCCTTCCCTCGTGTTTAAAACACTGCGTAAACTGTTTGTGCTATATAAATCCTGTTTAATATATATGTATATAGATATATATATAGATATATATATATCTATATATATATCTATATATATATATAGATATATATACAGAATATTTATAGATGTGTAGCCAAGTCCCAGGGCCCCTGGGGTCTAATGAGAACCTCCAGAGTTAAGCCTTGTACACACGATTGGATTTTCCAACAACAAAACGTGGACTATTGTCCGAAGGGCGTTGGCCCAAACTTGTCTTGCATACACAACAATTACGAACGTGGTGACGTACTATGTGGTTTTCCAGCTCTTTAGCGCCACCCTTTGAGCTCCCTCTGCTAATTTCCTGTTAGTAGAAGTTTGGTGAGTGTTGATTCGCGCTTTTCTTTTTGCTTTTTTTTAATTTTGTGCTTTTCAGTTCGTTTCTGAACGGCCGTTCGTCAACCAGCCATGTTGCGGAATCGGAGGAGATAACGTGTTATTTATTAGTGGCCTTGGAGTTATTGCTTTGACATTATTTTGTTGGTTGAATAATAATTTAGTTTGGTATATTTTCTATATTTTTGGATGCATAGAATGCACTTTTTGGTGAAGTTTTATTGGCAGATATCATGTCTAATTTTTTTTTTTTTAATGCACAATAAAAAAATTGTGTAGAATAATACTTGGCTTTGTGTTTTACTTCAAATGACAGTTTGGGAGTCGGCAGTTACATTTTAAAAAATACAATGTAATATTGACAACCAACATAGTTGTATCTTTGATCTTATAAACTCCGGGATAATAATGGTGTTGTGGTAACTTGCACCAAAAAACAAAACAAAACAAAAAAACATAATAATATTAATCTTGATATCACTAGAAAAAAAAAGCCTTTGAAAATGTGTTTGCAAAAACTCCATCAGTATCACCAGCAAAGCAGCTTCATTATTATCCCATTATAGAAGAAGAGAATTGTGCGCTGCATTTCCACATTTCATAATTTTCCGCGTCACGAATGTTAATTCTCCATTACGAGCGCTAGTTTACACGACCGACCGCTTCCGGCTCGTCCTTATTTCCGAGCATGCGTGTTTGTACTTTGGACTTTTGTCCGATGGACTTGTGTACATGCGCTCGGAAAATCAGACAACAGACATGTCTCCGCAGAAAATTTGAGAACCTGCTAGCCAACATTTGTTAGGCGGAAAGCTTGACAACAATTGTCTGATGGAGCGTACACACGGTCGGACTTACAACAAGCTCACACCCAACATTTCCCGTCGGAACGTTCGATCGTGTGTACGTGGCTTAAGGGACAGTTGACATCCTTCTGTGTAGAGCGGGTTACGAGGCATGGTGGATGCAATGTAAGGTAGATTGATGGGCGCCAGACACTTCTTGAATGAAAAGAGATTTATTGTCTCTTAAACAGAACTGTGGGAGAGAGGGAGAGGGCCAGGACACCCTGGTAGTTTCAATGTTAATTAGCAGACTCCAAGATTTCTATAGGTAGCCATGCAGGGAAAGGCACCCAGCCGGACACCACTTCTGCATGTGTAGACACGCTGTCTCCTATAGCAACAGTCTTGAACAGTTTCTAACAAAAAAAGGTTACAATGAACTCTCTCACTTCCTCTACAATCTCCTATTGTAGATCTTCTCTCAACGGAGCTCCCAGTCTCTCTCACTAGACTTGTTGATCCACTACCACCGGATCTCCTGAGCTCTTCCAATCTTCTCACTCAGTATCTTCCTCAAGAGTCACCCCCGCGTCCCTGCTGGGTCCCTAGCTTGACATCCAAGATACTCCTCAAGCTTCACCCCGCTGGCCTGCTTGGTCCCTGGCTTGACACACAAGGCTGCTCTGCAAGCATCTCCTCCGATGGTTGGGTCTCTGGCTTGAAACCTGCTGAAGTTTCCCGATTCTTCACCGTCCCCAGTTGGTGAGAATACTGCTCCGGTACTTCCTTCAGGTACTCACTGTGGTAAGAAGGTGGACGTTCCCTTAGTGGCGGCAGCTTCCCTTCTACCTCCGACCACGACAGTTTCTCCAGCCGGCAGAACTGTCTCTTCTGGTTGGACTGCAAGCTGCAATCCCAACCCTACGCTGCTCTCCTGCTTCTGGATAGGCCCTCAGACAGCCTGGCAGCCAGATGTCCCCGGGATAGACCTCAGGCTCTGGCCTAGCAGCCCGGGGAAATACAACACACGTCCACCCAGACAGCCATCCAGGTGGCACCGAAACCAGATCACCTGACCTCACCCAAATAAATAGGTTCTCCCAGCAGGCCAAGGGATCCAAGAAAATCCCTGCCCATTGGCTGAGACACCCTATATAATCCTAATCTGTCCTTGCAATGCCCTTGTGTTATCTAATGTCACCAGATACCCGGCCATCTAGTGACAGAAGAGAGAAGTGCAGCAATTCCAGAATTAGGGTGGAATCAATGGATCTCCTATCAGATGGCCAAGGCAGGTAAATTTACAAGCAACCCTGCCTAAACATCAGGGTGCTACATGTATATATATATATATATTTTTTTTACATACAGTGCGTATATATATATATATATATATATAATACACACACAGAAAGGGACACAATAGCAGGGAAGGCAATGATCCTCAGGTCTGACCTCATTAACGAGGCATCAAACTACTTGTCTCTCCTATTACTGACACAGCGAGGGATGCCAGTGGGTTCTTCACATAGACAGTTCAGGGCCACATTCCTAACTGACATCCAACTGACACTGGAGTGCATCAGAGGCGCCAAGAGCTCCTATTGTTGGTGTTCAATATCCAGCATGACCATCGAATTATTGGAGTCACCTCTGTGATTCCATAAAACAAGAACCCTCAAACCAGGGAAGAGGCGCTGCAGGAAATCCAGGAGATAACGATAAGGACACCACAACTACGGAGAAAGAGCCCAGAACAGTTTATTTTTAGAAGATCAACGAAATAGGAAAGCCAACATGTTTCAGGGGTCAGGAAAATCCCCCTTCGTCAGGGCTTGTATGTCATGTCCTTCAGGAATGCCTGGAATTAGAAAGGCTTATTAATTTATTTTAGGTACTTATATAGCGCCGTCAATTTTTTTTTTTTTTTTTTTTTTTTTATTTTTTTTAGGACCGTGCTAGTCTAGTGGAACATGAGTCCATATACATTCAATTATGGTAAATCAACAATCTCCTTCAGATAATCCCAAGTCCCTTTGAACTTGGTCCAGGCGGCCCATTTCCCTGGTTGCTCTTCTTCTTTAGGTTCGACTCCTCCCCTGTCTAGTTTTTCGATGTTATATATTTCGTTGAGACTGATCAGCCAGTCTCGCGTGCTGGGCCTCGAGACATTCGTCCAGTTCAAGGATATCTGTCTCTTGGCTTCATCCAGCATAATAGGGACTAGGGAGGACTTATAGTTTTTTACCGAGTCCGAAGTTTTGTGGAAAAGACAGACCCATGGGTCCTCATCTAATGCTATTCCAGTAATGACTTTTATTAACCTTAGTACTTTTTCCCAGAAGGTTTTTTATAACGGGGCACCCCCACCAGATATGGGCCATTGTTCCTAAAACTTGGCATCCTCTCCAGCAGGTGTTTGGTTTAGTCCCATCCATTTTACTAACCCTATCTGGTGTGGCGTACCATCTCGCAAGGCATTTAAAATGGCTTTCTGTTCTTCTGGTGTCTATTGCTACATAATGGGCCATCTTCAAGATCTTTTCTATCCCAGCTTCACTACATTGAGACCCCAATTCCTGTTCCCACTTTTTGATATAGGGGGGTATCTCCAGTTCCTCCTCAATTCCCAAGATCCTGTAAATTTGCGTTATTGCCCTTCCTGTCTGTTCCTTTATGCAGAGCTGCTCAAATGGTCTAAGTTCTTCCATACTCCTAAGTGGTTTAGGAAGTCTCTCTATGAAATGGGAGAGCTGAAGAAACCTCCATCTGTTCATTACCCAGAGATTAGATTCTGTACTTAGTTCTGAAAATGTGCGGATTTGCCCCTTGTGTAGGAAGTGTTTCAATTGTACCATATCACCCTTCAACCAGCTCCCTCCCACCTCCCTCCTCCCTGGCTCAAAAAAAATATTATCTTTCATGTGTATCAGTGGTGAATTATATGACCATTTGTTCTTACAGTGTATCCTATCCCAATGTTTAAATGTGTTTTGCATTAATTGTGATGTGTGAGTGCTCAGTGGTCTAAATTTTGGGGGATTCCAAAGTGCCTGTCCTAAATTTGTGTCACTCAAAAAGTGTTCTATGTGAACCCAACGTTTATCTGTGTCTTTTTTGTTCCATTCCGTGATCCTAGATAGCACTACAGCGCTATAATATCTGCTAAAGTCCGGTAGAGCTATTCCCCCTTTTTTCTTCCCCCTGCTAAGAACTGTATAGGCGATGCGTGGTTTTTTACCCCCCCATACTGCCCCACTTATTAGCCTCCTAAGGGCCTTAAAAAAATACCCGGGTAAAGGGATGGGCAGCATTTGAAATTTGAACAGGATCTTGGGTGTTAGACTCATTTTTATCGCGTTGACTCGCCCAAACCACGAAAGAGGTCTGGTCTGGAGTCGTCTCGCTTCTCGTCTGGTATCATCTAGCATAGGTAAAAAATTTTTTACGAATATTCTGTTGAAGGAGTTGGCCAATTTAATCCCTAGATAATCCATCTCCTCTTTCCAAGGGAAGGGAAAAACTGCAGCTAAGTGACATTCTTCTTGTTTATATTTATGTAGCGCCGTCAATTTACACAGCACTTCACATACACTATATTACCAAAAGTATTGGGACGCCTGCCTTTACACACACACGAACGTTAATGGCATCCCAGTCTTAGTCCGTAGGGTTCAATATTGAGTTGGCTCCGCCCTTTGCAGCTACAACAGCTTCAGCTCTTCTGGGAAGGCCGTCCACAAGGTTTAGGAGTGTGTCTATGGGAATGTTTGACCATTCTTCCAGAAGCCCATTTGTGAGGTCAGGCACTGATATTGGATGAGATGGCCTGGCTCGCAGTCTCCGCTCTAATTCATGCAAAGGTGTTCTATGGGGTTGAGATCAGGACTCTGTTTAGGCCAGTCAAGTTTCTCCACCCCAAAATCGCTCCTCCATGTCTTTATGGACCTCATCTATGTCTTTATGGTTGGTGCTGCGGCCAATCACAACACAGCCAGGGCAGTGGGGGGGGGGGGTGCACGGACATGTTCCCTACCCTGGCATGCGGATCATGTACTAGGTACATGATCTGATGCAGAGCGGCCGCCCTGCTTCCATATATCTACATGCGGTTAAAGTATTTGGTGGTTATACTTGGATGATGCTTGCTCCCCCAAGCTCGTACGACACTCCACCATATGGTGACTGTGTCCATCCCCTCTGGTAAGGATATTCACTTCTGCCATTTATAATTTTGAGTTGGAATTTAAGAAGATCTGTGTGTAAACTGATATCTCTATACATATGTGGCTCCAGCCTCTACCTTACGTTTAAAGGCGGCACTTTATATGCCCACGAACCTCCATCCGCTGTGGACTTTTATACTGTTTATCACATCTGAATGGACTTTTTTCTTTTCGGTTATCTGTGAATGTTTACTGACTGCACATACCACGCTTATTGGTACATGATATAAGTTATGGACACATCATTTTGTTTTTTTAATCCACGATATATGATTTTATACATATATAGGATGTAAACGTACATCATTATTATTCATTAGGCGCTGCATGTGTTTAGCATCTATTCATTTCTTTACACTGTAAACCACATTGTTACATGCTGGCAGCTATCACTTGCAATTTTCTCTTGTAATAGCGAAATTATTTATTTGTTTTATTTTCTCAATACTTTGTGATAGCAATAAAGATATTAAAAAAAAAATGAAATGTCTAATTGGGCCCAATTCGCCATTTTCCCTCCCCCCGGTGTCATGTGACTCGTTAGTGTTACAAGGTCTCAGGTGTGAATGGGGAGCAGGTGTGTTAAATTTGGTGTTATCGCTCTCACTCCCTCATACTGGTCACTGGAAGTTCAACATGGCACCTCATGGCAAAGAACTCTCTGAGGATCTGAAAAAAAAGAATTGTTGCTCTACATAAAGATGGCCTAGGCTATAAGAAGATTGCCAAGACCCTGAAACTGAGCTGCAGCACGGTGGCCAAGACCATACAGCGGTATAACAGGACAGGTTCCACTCAGAACAGGCCTCGCCATGGTCCACCAAAGAAGTTGAGGTCACGTGCTCAGCGTCATATCCAGAGGTTGTCTTTGGGAAATCGACGTATGAGTGCTGCCAGCATTGCTGCAGAGGTTGTAGGGGTGGGGGGTCAGCCTGTCAGTGCTCAGACCATACGCTCCACACTGCATCAAATTGGTCTCCATGGCTGTCATCCCAGAAGGAAGCCTCTTCTAAAGATGATGCACAAGAAAGTCCACAAACACTTTGCTGAAGACAAGCAGACTAAGGACATGGATTACTGGAACCATGTCCTGTGGTCTGATGAGACCAAGATAAACGTATTTGGTTCAGATGGTGACAAGCGTGTGTGGGGGCAACCAGGTGAGGAGGACAAAGACAAGTGTGTCTTGTCTACAGTCAAGCATGGTGGTGGGAGTGTCATGGTCTGGGGCTGCATGAGTACTGCTGGCACTGGGGGGCTACAGATCATTGAGGGAACCATGAATGCCAACATGTACTGTGATATACTGAAGCAGAGCATGATCCCCTCCCTTCAGAGACTGGGCTGCAGGGCAGTATTCCAACATGATAATGATTGAACTGTTTACCCCATCCTCCAGGTCATTTATGACCGAATTAAATAGGATTGGTCCCAGCACAGAACCCTGGGGAACCCCACCCCCGACCATTCTGAGTACTCCCCATTTATCACCACCCTCTGAACTCGCCCTTGTAGCCAGTTTTCAATCCATGTACTCACCCTATGGTCCATGCCAATGGACCTTATTTTGTACAGTAAACGTTTATGGGGAACTGTGTCAAATGCTTTTGTAAAATCCAGATACACCACGTCTACGGGCCTTCCTTTATCTAGATGGCAACTCACCTCCTCATAGAAGGTTAGTAGATTGGTTTGGCAAGAACGATTCTACATGAATCCATGCTGATTACTGCTAATGATACCGTTCTCATTACTAAAATCTTGTATATAGTCCCCCATTATCCCCTCCAAGAGTTTACATACTATTAATGTTAGGCTAACTGGTCTGTAATTCCCAGGGATGCATTGTGCAACCAAGTTAAGACACCTATCCAGGTTACTCATGTGTGGGGCATCATTGATCAATCTTTCCCTATATCCAGTTCTGTCACTAGGGTTGGAGTCACCTGGTGCAGTAAAACATGCCCCCCCCCAATAATTTTTTCCCATATAACACTGTATATAATGGCAATAGTAGTGCCAATAACAACTATCAAGCACATCACTGTGTGCACTTAAAAACCGGCCCCTGTAAACATTGCAGTCAGTGCCGGTGTGCCAATCCATGTGTTGACATGGATGAGGGTGACACCATTGTGGTTGGATATCACTTCAGGTGTCCCCATTAGAGTCCCCCTTTACATTGGGATTCCCATCAGAGTCCCCCTTTACATCAGGTATCCCAATCAGAATCCTCCTTTACATCAGGTGTCCCCTCAGAGTCCCCCTTTACATCAGGTGTCCCTTCAGAGTCCCCCTTTACATCTGGTGTCCCAATCAGAGTCCCTCTTTACATCAGGTGCCCCCTCAGAGTCCCCCCTTACATCAGGTGTCCCAATCAGAGTTTCACTTTACATCTGGTTCCCCCCTTTAGAGACTCCCCTTTACATCAGATGTTCCAATCAGATTCCCCCCTTTACAGCAGATGTCCCAATCAGTGTCCCCCTTTATATCAGGTGTCCAAATCAGTGTCCCCCTTTACATGAGGTGTCCCAATCAGAGTCCCCCTTTACATCAGGTATCCCATCAGAGACCCCCTTTAAATCAGATGTCCCCATCAGAGTCCCCCTTTACATCAGGTGTCCCATTAGAGTCCCCCTTTACATCAGGTGTCCCATCAGAGACCCTCTTTACATCAGGTGTCCCCTCAGAGTCCCCTTTTTACATCAGGTGTCCCATCAGAGACCCCGTTTACATCAGATGTCTCCTTCAGAGCCCCCCTTTACATCAGGTGTCCTCTCAGAGTCCCCCTTTACATCAGGTGTCCCCTCAGAGTCCCCCTTTACATCAGGTGTCCCATCAGAGACCCCCTTTACATCAGATATCCCCATCAGAGACCCCCTTTACATGAGGTGTCCCATCAGAGTGCCCCTTTACATCAGATGTCCCCATCAGAGACCCCCTTTACATCAGATGTCCCCATCAGAGTGCCCCTTTACATCAGGTGTCCCATCAGAGACCCCCTTTACATCTGTCACCCCCCCCATCCCTTCCCTCTTGTACTCACAGATCTACCGGAATGAAGGCAGCTTCTCCATCCTCCCTCCAGTCATATGATTAGTCACATGACAAGGGGAGAGAGGAAGGACGATCTTCCTCAGTGTCTCCCTGAGACTGCGATGAGTTCTTAGTCTCAGTGCCGGTTGTCTATCACCCCCTGCGGGCTAGAGGGAGGATAAAGCCTAATCCTCCCTCCAGCAAGTGTGGGCAGATGCTCTTTGTGACAGGAGTGAAAATCAGTGCCCCCCTTTCAACACAGCGCCCGCTTGGCCCCACCCTTGTACCAGCCCTGGTGTCACCTGGGTGTGGTCCACACCCACCACGCCCCCATAGCGACACCAATGCCTATACCCATTGCACCATTTGTAGATGGCCTATACCTATTGCACCATTTGTAGATGGCCTATACCCATTGTACCATTTGTAGATGGCCTATACCTATTGCACCATTTGTAGATGGCCTATACCCATTGTACCATTTGTAGATGGCCTATACCTATTGCACCATTTGTAGATGGCCTATACCCGTTGCACCATTTGTAGATGGCCTATACCTATTGCACCATTTGTAGATGGCCTATACCCATTGTACCATTTGTAGATGGCCTATACCCATTGCACCATTTGTAGATGGCCTATACCTATTGCATCATTTGTAGATGGCCTATATCTATTGCACCATTTGTAGATGGCCTATACCCGTTGCACCATTTGTAGATGGCCTATACCCATTGCACCATTTGTAGATGGCCTATACCTATTGCACCATTTGTAGATGGCCTATACCTATTGCACCATTTGTAGATGGCCTATACCCATTGTACCATTTGTAGATGGCCTATACCCACGGCACCATTTGTAGATGGCCTATACCCGTTGCACCATTTGTAGATGGCCTATACCCGTTGCACCATTTGTAGATGGCCTATACCCATTGTACCATTTGTAGATGGCCTATACCTACTGCACCATTTGTAGATAGCCTATACCTATTGCACCATTTGTAGATGGCCTATACCCGTTGCACCATTTGTAGATGGCCTATACCCATTGCACCATTTGTAGATGGCCTATACCTACTGCACCATTTGTAGATAGCCTATACCTATTGCACCATTTGTAGATGGCCTATACCCGTTGCACCATTTGTAGATGGCCTATACCCATTGCACCATTTGTAGATGGTCTATACTTATTGCACCATTTGTATATGGCCTATACCTGTTGCACCATTTGTAGATGGCCTATACCTGTTGCACCATTTGTAGATGGCCTATACCCATTGCGCCATTTGTAGATGGATGGTTAGCTAGGGGAGGTACAACGTGACAGGTCCTATGAAAATAACCAGGATCCATTTTTGAATAAGACAATGCACATTTGGCCTGAAGTGTCCTCTTCAGTAAACAGTTATGTTGGTTTATTCAAGCAGGAGTGCTGGTAGTCTTCATTCAGAGGTATTATATGCAAACCGACTTTCTATTTATTAGGTACGTGATTGTACATGATACTGTTTTATATGCAATAACAATTAGTTTATTAGACATGCTTTTGGGGGTCTAAGCCCTTCTTCTAGGTCCAGACAGGATATTTAATTATCTCAAGGGGAGACCCTGACATCTGGCATCTTTATACTTACTCCAGCCTGAATGGTAGTCAACAAAACCCCCCCCCAGAGCATAAGACCCCCACAGTAGGTCATCCACAGTCTTATATGTTATCATCAAGATACATTCTGGTGCTCCTACATCGGGTCTGAGAATCTAGACCTCTGGCCATGTAGGTTTTTTTTTTGTCTTGTTGTTATTAGTCTTTAGCATTTGTGTAAGTTCAGAAATATCGATAGCCAAGTCCACCATGCATGTCCAATTTGTCTCATCCCGTCTCCTCTAATCTGTCACTTGCAGGCTTCACTTCTTGTCAAAAGAGCTGACTGTCAGATCTTCCAATCAGATCTCACCGGACACCTTAGAGCTGTCGGAAATGGTACAAAAGCTTCTAGCTCTTTACTCCGTAAAAGGTCGCTTTCCTAAAGTTACGAGAGTCGACCATGAATGGGTCGTGTAAGAAGATGCTCCACCACCTTTTGAAGGGTCATGGCAAGGTCAGCGGCCGATTTTGTGTTTTCGTTCCCCATTGTCGTAAAGTTTTTTTTTTCTTTATTAGAATAAATCCTTTCCTTTTTTTTCTGGCAGGAACCTTTTGTGTGGCAGCAAAAGGACAAGTAAACCAAAAACGTATCTGTTACTGGCAGTGACTGCAACCAAACCCTGACATCTGTGACCTGTCCTCATTCAAGCAGAACATAATGCCACCACAAGGAATGCTGGGTAGCGGAGGTCTGCAGACGCAAACCATCCAACCCAAATTACACTGATGTATCGCAATTCAAAGATCGACCATCGATAAGGTGTCAAGGTTTGCTTTCCTTACAATGTCTGTGTTGGAGACGGTTTAATCGTAAGATCAAAAAATCAACATATAAATTAATAAATTATGTAAATGTAATCAGAATTATTCAAATTTTGAATTTGGGAAGCAACAAGATACAGAGAAACAAGAGGAGAGAAAGAAGGAGAACAAGGGGGAAGAGAGAGAGGGTGGAAGAAAGGGGGGACCAGCGATAAAGATAAAGACGGGAAGGGAGAGAGTGAGAGAAAGAGGGGAACAGAGAGAGAGGACAAGGGGGAGAAAGAAGACACAAGTAAGAGAGAGAGAGCAGGAAGAAAGAGGAAAGATAGAGTGAAAGGAGGAAAAAAGAATCATATAAAACATAGGAGAGGAAACTTGAAATCCTTCAAATAAGAGAAGCGGACCCAATTGGACAACATAAAGAAAGCAAGAAAGAAAGAGAGAGAGGGGGGACAAGGGAGAGAGAGGGGATAAGGGGGAGAGAGGAGGACAAGGGAGAGATCGGGGGGCAAAGGAGAGAGAGAGAGGGAGGGACAAAGGAGAGAGAGAGAGGGAGGGACAAGGGAGAGAGAGAGGGGGCAAGGGAGAGAGAGGGGGCAAGAGAGAGAGAGAGAGGGAGGGACAAGGGAGAGAGAGAGGGGGAAAGGGAGAGAGAGAGAGGGAGGGGCAAGGGAGAGAGAGAGGGGGCAAGGGAGAGAGAGAGAGGGAGGGACAAGGGAGAGAGAGGGGGCAAGGGAGAGAGAGAGAGGGAGGGACAAGGGAGAGAGAGAGGGGGCAAGGGAGAGAGAGAGAGGGAGGGACAAGGAAGAGAGAGAGAGGGGACAAGGGAGAGAGAGGGGGCAAAGGAGAGAGAGGGGGAACAAGGGGTAGAGGGGGACAAGGGAGAAAGAAGGGGGACAAGGGAGAGAGAGGGGGGCAAGGACGAGATAGGGGGGCAAGGAAGAGAGAGAGGAGGGGCAAGGACGAGATAGGGGGCAAGGAAGAGAGAGAGGAGGGGCAAGGCAAAGAGAGGGGGGGACAAGGGAGAGAGGGGGACAAGGGAGAGAGAGAGAGAGGGAGGGGCAAGGTAGAGAGAGGGGTCAAGGAAGAGAGAGGAGGGACAAGGGAGAGAGAGGGGGCAAGGGCGAGAGAGGGGGGCAAGGGCGAGAGAGGGGGGCAAAGAAGGGAGAGAGGAGGGACAAGGGAGAGAGAGAGAGTGGGAACAAGGGTGAGAGAGGGGGGACAAGGGAGAGAGAGAGGAGGGACAATGGAGAGAGCGGGGCAATGGAGAGAGAGAGGAGGGACAAGGGAGAGAGAGGGGGACAAGGGGGAGAGAGAGGGGGCAAGGGAGAGAGAGGGGGGACAAGGGAGAGAGAGAGGGGGTCAAGGGAGAGAGAGGGGGGACAAGGGAGAGTGAGGGGGAGACAAGGGAGAGAGAGAGGGGGGACAATGGAGAGAAAAGGGTGACAAGGGAGAGAGATGGGGGACAAGGGGGAGAGAGGGGGGATAGAGGGGACAAGGAAGAGAGAGAGCAAAGGGGATAGAGTGAAGACAAAAGTGACAGATTTCAGGCAGAAAGGGAAAAAGAACAGGGGAAGAAAAGTAAGAGAGTGCATGTAAGAAAGAGAAGTCCAGCGTCAAAGAGAAAGAAATCAAGGGAGAGAAGGAGGACAAGTAAAACAAAAAATATGAAAAAGAGAAAGAAAGAGAGAGAAAAAGGGAGAGGGGGAAGACAAAGGTAAGATAGAGCAGGGGGAAAGAGAAAGAGATTTTGGGCAGGAAGAGAGAGCATATAAGAAAGAGAAGACCAGAGAGAGAGAGAGAGATAGCGGAAGAAAGGGATCCAGCGATAATGAGAAAGACAGGAAGGGAGAGAGAGAGAGAAAGAGGGGAACAGAGAGAGAGGACAAGGGGGAGAAAGAAGACACAAGTGAGAGAGAGCAGGAAGAAAGGGGAAAGATAGATTGAAAGGAGGAAAAAAGAAACATATAAAACATAGGACAGAAGAGGAAACTTAAAATCCTTCAAATAAGAGAAGTGGACCCAATTGGACAACATAACTGCTGCTAATATGGTAGAGCAAGTCACAGGCTGAGATCCCATCTATCCCCTATCCATACTCACCTCTTATGTTTTTACATACTCTTGATGTTTCTAGACTCATTTCCTACTCACTTTATATATCATCTCTGATAATGTCTTAGGACTCATTTCTGCTACTCTCCACCCAACAGAAAATAATTCCTTAATTGCTTTGGCAATGCTAAAATGTATTTGGTCATCCCAATAAAGCTTATTTGAATTTAAATTTGTGAGAGCGAAGGAGGGAGAGAGATTGAGAGGCAGAGAGGAAAAGGGAAAGAGAAAAGGAGAGAGGACGAGAGAGTGAGGATTAGAGAGAAAGTGCAAGGGAGAAAGAGAGAGAGAGGACATGGGAGTGAAAGAGAGGAGAAGGGAGAGAGAGAAAAGGGGATAGAGAGAAAGAGGACAGAGGGAGGAAGAGAATGAGAGAAAGAGGACAAATAAAAGAGAAAAAATGAAAAATGAAGAAAAAGAGAGAAAGAAAGAAAGAAAGAAAGAAAGAAAGAAAGAAAGAAAGAAAGAAAGAGAGGGGGGACAAGGGAGAGAGAGAGAGGGGGGACAAGGGAGAGAGAGAGGGGGGACAAGGGAGAGAAAAGGGGGACAAGGGAGAGAGAGGGGACAAGGGAGAGAGAGAGAGGGAAAAGGGGAGAGAGAAGGGTCAAGCGAGAGAGGGGGACAAGAGGGAAAGAGGGGGACAAGGGAGAGAGAGAGGGGTAGGACAAGGGAGAGAGAGAGGGGTAGGACAAGGGAGAGAGAGAGGGGTAGGACAAGGGAGAGAGAGAGGGGGAGCAAGGGAGAGAGAGAGGGGAAAAAGGGAGAGAGAAGGGGACAAGCGAGAGAGGGGGCAAGAGAGACAGAGGGGGACAAGGGAGAGAGTGGGGGACAAGGGAGAGAGAGGGGGGAAGGGAGAGAGAGAGGGACAAGGGAGAGAGAGAGGGGGGACAAGGGAGAGAGAGGGGGAACAACGGAGAGGGAGGGGGGACGAGGGAGAGAGAGGGAGGTGGTACAATGGAGAGAGAGAGAGGTGGGACAAGGGAGAGAGAGGGGGACACGGGAGAGAAAAGGGGGACAAGGGAGAGAGAGGGGACAAGGGAGAGAGAGGGGGACAAGGGAGAGAGAGAGAGGGAAAAGGGGAGAGAGAGAGGAGAAGGGAGAGAAAGAAAAGGGGAGAGAGAGAAAGAGGACAGAGGGAGGAAGAGAATGAGAGAAAGAGGACAAATAAAAGAGAAAAAATGAAAAATGAAGAAAAAGAGAGAAAGAAAGAAAGAAAGAAAGAAAGAAAGAAAGAAAGAAAGAAAGAAAGAAAGAAAGAAAGAAAGAAAGAAAGAAAGAAAGAAAGAAAGAAAGAAAGAAAGAAAGAAAAAAAGAAAGAAAGAGAGGGGGGACAAGGGAGAGAGAGGGGGGGGGGACAAGGGAGAGAGAGAGGGGGGACAAGGGAGAGAAAAGGGGGACAAGGGAGAGAGAGGGGACAAGGGAGAGAGAGGGGGACAAGGGAGAGAGAGAGGGGAAGGACAAGGGAGAGAGAGAGGGGAAGGACAAGGGAGAGAGAGGGGTAGGACAAGGGAGAGAGAGAGGGGGAGCAAGGGAGAGAGAGAGGGGAAAAAGGGAGAGAGAAGGGGACAAGCGAGAGAGGGGGGCAAGAGAGACAGAGGGGGACAAGGGAGAGAGTGGGGGACAAGGGAGAGAGAGGGGGGAAGGGAGAGAGAGAGGGACAAGGGAGAGAGAGAGGGGGGACAAGGGAGAGAGAGGGGGAACAACGGAGAGGGAGGGGGGACGAGGGAGAGAGAGGGAGGTGGTACAATGGAGAGAGAGAGAGGTGGGACAAGGGAGAGAGAGGAGGAACAAGGGAGAGAGAGGAGGGACAAGGGAGAGAGAGGGGGGACAAGGGAAAGAGAGAGGGGGAACAAGGGAGGGAGAGGAGGAACAAGGGAACAAGGGAGAGAGAGAGAGAGGGGGGACAAGGGAGAGAGAGGGGGACAAGAGAGAGAGGGGGGCAAAGGAGAGAGAGAGGGGGGACAAACGAGAGAGAGAGAAAGACGGGGGACAAGGGAGAGAGAGGGCGGACAAAGGAGAGAGGGGGACACGGGAGAGAGAGGGGGGGGAAGGGAGAGAGAGGGGGGACAAGGGAGAGAGAGGGGGGACAAGAGAGAGAGAGGGGGGACAAGAGAGAGAGGGGGGATAGAGGGGACAAGGAAGAGAGATAGGGGGGACAAGGGATAGAGAGAGCAAAGGGGAAAGAGTGAAGACAAAAGTGACAGATTTCAGGCAGAAAGAGAAAGAGAACAGGGGAGGAAAAGTAAGAGAGTGCATGTAAGAAAGAGAAGTTCAGCGTCAAAGAGAAAGAAATCAAGGGAGAGAAGGAGGACAAGTAAAACAGAAAATATGAAAAAGAGAAAGAAAGAGAGAGAAAAAGGGAGAGGGGAAAGACAAAGGTGAGATCACGGGGAGAGAGAAAGAGATTGGGGGAGGAAGAGAGAGCATATAAGAAAGAGAAGACCAGAGAGAGAGAGAGAAGGGAGAGCGGAAGAAAGGGATCCAGCGATAATGAGAAAGACAGGAAGGGAGAGAGTGAGAGAAAGAGGGGGACAGAGAGAGAGGACAAGGGAGAGACAGGGGGAGGACAAGGGAGAGAGAGAGGGGGGACAAGGGAGAGAGAGGGGGACACAGGAGAGAAAAGGGGGACAAGGGAGAGAGAGGGGACAAGGGAGAGAGAGAGGGGGGGCAAGGGAGAGAGAGAGGGGGAAAAGGGGAGAGAAGGGAACAAGCAAGAGAGGGGGGGGCAAGAGAGAAAGAGGGGGACAAGGGAGGGAAAGAGGGGAAAGACAAGGGAGAGAGAGAGGGGAAGGACAAGGGAGAGAGAGGGGGGACAAGGGAGAGAGAGGGGGGACAAGGGAGAGAGAGGGGGACATGGGAGAGAGAGAGGGAGGCAGGGGAGAGAGAGAGGGAGGCAGGGGAGAGAGAGAGGGGGAAAAAGGGAGTGAGAAGGGGCAAGCGAGAGAGGGGGGGCAAGAGAGAAAGAGGGGGACAAGGGAGAGGGGGGGGGACAAGGGAGAGAGAGGGGGGACAAGGGAGAGAGAGAGGGGACAAGGGAGAGAGAGAGGGGGGACAACGGAGAGAGAGGGTGAACAACGGAAAGAGAGGGGGGACAAGGGAGAGAGAGAGAGGTGGGACAATGGAGAGAGAGGGGGAACAAGGGAGAGAGAGAGAGGGACAAGGGAGAGAGAAGTGGGACAAGGGAGAGAGAGGGGGAACAAGGGAGAGAGAGGGGGAACAAGAGAGAGAGAGGAGGAACAAGGGAACAAGGGAGAGAGAGAGAGGGGGGACAATGGAGAGAGGGGGGACAAGGGAAGGAGAGGGGGAAAGAGAGAGAGGGGGGGACAAGGGAGAGAGAGAGGGGGGACAAGGGAGAGAGAGGGGGGGACAAGGGAGAGAGAGATGGGGGACAAGGGAGAGAGAGGGGGGGACAAGGGAGAGAAAAGGGGGACAAGGGACAGAGAGATAAGGGAAAGAGTGAACACAAAAGTGACAGATTTCAAGCAGAGAGGGAAGAAGAACAGGGGAAGAAAAGTAAGAGAGTGCATGTAAGAAAGAGAAGTCCAGCGTCAAAGAGAAAGAAATGAAGGGAGAGAGAGAATGAGAGAAAGAGGACAAGTAAAAGAGAAAATATGAAAAAAAGAAAGATAGGGAGAGAGAGAAAGAAACAGAGAGGACATGGGGGGAGAGAGAAGAAGAGGACAAGAGAGAAAAGGGGAGAGAGGGAAGCCAGAAGTGAGAGAGAAGCGGGGGAGGGAGAAGGAAGAGAGAGAGCGTATATAAGAAAGAGAAGACCAGCGATAAAGAGAACGAGAACAAGGGAGAGAAAGAATGAGGCAAAGAGGACAAGTAAAAGAGAAAAGATGAGGAAAAATAGGGAGAGGGAGGGAGAGAAGCGAAAAAGGGGAGAGAAGGGGGAGGGGGGAGAAAAGACAAAATTTAGAGAGGGATCAGGAAAAGAAAGAGAGTGGAGGGGAGAAAGGAAGGGAAGGAAGGCCTGAGAGACCAGCAGAGAAAAGAAATAGATATAACATAAGGGAGAAGAGGAAAGTTTAAATCCTTCACATGGGAGAAGATGATCCAATGGACGAAATAACCGGCGAATATGTTACAGCATGTCACAGACTGAGCTATGGTTTACTATCTATTCTCTATCTGGACTCACCTCTTATGCTATAACTTACTCTTGATGTGACCCTCACCCTTCTTATGATCTCTTACCCTTGATAATGTCCTAGGACTTCTTTAATCTACTCTCTACACAACTGACATCTAATGTCTAAGGGAACACATAAGAGAACACCAATTCCTCAATTGTTTTGGCAATGCTAAATTTTTTTTGATCCTGCCAATAAAGTTTATTTGTGAGAGAGAGAAAAAGAGAGAGAGGAAGAGAATGAGAGAAAGTGAGTTTGAGCGAGAGAAAGAGAGTGAAGGATGAAGAAAGAGAGACAGAGAATACGTTAAAAAGAGGGGGGGGGGGGAGAAAAAAGATGAAAGAGAGAAAAAAGTGAAAAAAAAGGAAAAAGCAAATGGAATGTTGATTGTTAGCTCTGTACTGTAATAAAGATATCAGGTTTATTTGGACTAGAATCCATGTTTGGCCATTTTGGAGCTTTGTTACCCGGCTCTGATAAGTGTCATGGCTTTGACATGTAGGCCTGTCCTCGCAGGAAAATTACAATGAATCTTATAAAAAGCTACTGCATACACGGTTGTAAATCACGTTACTGTATGAAACATAACCCAGGTCAGAATGAATAGTAAAGTTTCTATAAACAGAAAGAAGAAAACATCACTCGGGGATGGACTTCAAAGTGAAGGAGGATAAAACGGTTCTCTTTTACAAGACCGACTACTGTTTGTCTCTCTGGGCCGTTTGCACAGATGGTTCAAATAAGACTGTGTACCTATTGTGTCAATTTAAATGTACAAATGATTCTGCGCAACTTGCAATTCTTTCTGGTTAGATAGGCCTTTGAGATAAATGTCGTGAGAGCCGACCTAGCCGTTTCTGGAGAACTTTACTCCATTGCATTTAAAGTCATTGATTGATTGAAGGGAACATGATGATTAAAGTACATGGCATGAAAAAAAAAAAAAAAAACCTTCAAGAATAAAAAAGTTAAAAACAGAAGTCACCACAAATACTTACACTCGAGAGTTCAGTATGACATATGACTTTACAAAATACGTCTGTGCTTTTTCTTTTTTACATGTTCAAATTTAATTAAAAAAAAAAATCTTTATAATTCAATTTTAGGATTCTTTTAAAATAAATTAAATCTGATCTCAGGGATAAGCAAAGATTGCCCAGATTCAAGAGACATGTTTTCTCACTTAAATCTTAGGGTTCTTTATGTATTTATTCCAGATCCTTGCAGCAATCCAGTGTGAAACTTTGCCATCTGGTGTAGCACCCTCCTAGTTAGGTTGCTAAAGAGGTTTAGGTACATTTAATTTTGTTAGCTGTAATCAGTGTTTGATTACTTTTGACTGTTCTAGGTCTTGCTGGTTGCAGAATCAACTGCTTTCCCCTGTCATCTAGTAAGTTCTACAATATAGCGGGCTGGAAGAGGCGGACCCTGGGCCTGAATATTCATACAGTCTCAACCAATTCCTGGGGAGATGGAGCCCAGTAGGTGGTTAAGAAGTACATAAATAGTCTGGGACTTAGATCAGCAGGGTTCTTATCCAGTAGGAGGCGATCCCAGCCTCGAAGGGCTACTTACCATTCTAGGCAAGTCAACTCAAGTCGGCAGTCTGGAGTCCACTGAGGTCCCAGCACAGGGAGATCTGGGGGGGGGGGGGGTATTTTCTGATACAGGAGTTCATTGAGGTCCCAGCTTAAGAAGAGCTGGGGGGGCTATTTTCTGATACAGGAGTTCACTGAGGTCCCAGCTCAAGGAGAGCTGGGGGGGGGGGGGGGGCTATTTTCTGATACAGGAGTTCATTGAGGTCCCAGCTCAGGGAGAGCTGGGGGGGCTATTTTCTGATACAGGAGTTCATTGAGGTCCCAGCTCAGGGAGAGCTGGGGGGGGCTATTTTCTGATACAGGAGTTCATTGAGGTCCCAGCTCAGGGAGAGCTGGGGGGGCTATTTTCTGATACAGGAGTTCATTGAGGTCCCAGCTCAGGGAGAGCTGGGGGGCTATTTTCTGATACAGGAGTTCATTGAAGTTCCAGCTCATGGAGAGCTGTGGGCCTGCTTTAGGAAAGGAACTGGATATATGTAATTGTATGGACTCAAAGAATTGTGAATGTGATTGGCATCATCCCGATGTGAATTTTTTTTAGCATGTCCTCATGTGGTGGGATTTTTAAGGCAGTCCAAAAACGTATATATATTTGTAAAAATCATTTATTGAAAAAGTGGAAACATTAAAATTGTGAATGAAAAAGTGATATTGTACAATCTTAATAGAGAACAAATTTCAACGTAAAATATATCGCATGGTGGTCTACAGAGTGGTAACCCCCCTCTCTCTAGGAACTAATATTCCACCCAGGTGGTGATGGATGTCCAATGAAGTGAAGGTAACCAACACATTACTTCATCAGAGATATCACCACATCCATAACATGATCCTAAATCTGACTTGAACATTCCCATAATTTCAGGAAGAGCCACCACATATTCATTATTGACCGCTTGTGACATGCAAAGACTGCAGACTATTGTCCAAAAATTAGGCGTTGTTGAGCCTGATATCTAAAAACAAACATGATGAAAAATGTCAAAACAATCCTTATTCTGTCCGTAGTCTTCAATTAGACCGGAAAAGTGCAAAACATATGCTTCTCCACCAAGGTGGGAAGGAGGAAAGTTTGCAGCCTGTAGTCCACCAAGGTCCCAGCTCAGGGAGAGCTGGGGAGCCTATTTTCTGATACAGGAGTTAATTGAGGTCCCAACTCAGGGAGTGCTGTGGGCCTGCTTTAGGAAAGGAGCTGTAATTACGGTATTTCGAGGGGAGACGACTGAGGATCTAGCCTGGAGGCTCACGGTACAGAGTCTGGCTAGTATTGGAAGGAGGCAACCAAGTACACAGGGACACAGTGAGTAAAGACCTGAGAGAGAGAGAACCTAATGACTGCTTTAACCCTTTGAGCACCTGCTCCAGAGTAGCTGATTTGGGACTGAAATCCCTAAGAAGCTCTTCTAGTTTTAAGCAAGAGGTGAGCCATCCTAAATTTAAAAGGCAGATCTTGTCTTCTACTATGTGCAGTAAAAACTGGAGTATCCCACAGCCTATCCCTTACCCCATCTAAGTTCGTCAAGCAAATAATCCAAATAATCCTTTCCTTGTCTGGTTCTTGAGTTGGGAGACTGAGCGTGCTACTGTGTGCCTGGCTACTTGCACCCACTTGGTAATAGAACTTGGGACAAACAGTGGGTACCATCTGGGATCTGCAAGCATAATATCTCAAGGGGTTGGACAATGACCCAAGGAGTTGGGTCATTGTCCATTGTCCACAATGGAACCGCCTTAAGTCAGAGAGATTGACAAACAAAGGCATAAAGGAGAACAAGAAGTACTTCCACCAAAATAGATAGGAGTGGAAACACAACCACCTCATAGTGGTGTAGCACCACCAGAAAACAATGGGTTAAACAGAACCATCCACAAGGACATTCAGCGGTGTCAGTAGAGCCTAAAAGAGTAAAAAACACTGCGGGGCTTCTCTGTCAGATGCAGAACATGAAAATACAAGTCTTCTGACCTGCCATGATCCGGCAAAGTGTACACAGCCTTGAAGCGAGGGGGGGGGGAACCTTAGCCAGCGAGCTAAGACTGATCACCTTATTGTGGACAGGCAAAGGGAAGACATTTTGAGAAACCTCCCAAATCAATCAGAGTAGGGGGCCTGACTCCAAATAATCTGAACCCACAGGGAGCTCCCAAAGAGAGTGTCTGCAATAGGGTTACATTGTGAGCTGTTTGCTCATGATCTGAGGGAACACCAAGTCCTCCAGCATTACTTTCTTCCTGCCATGCAAGTGATAAAGCACATCCAGGTGCACAAATCTTCATCACCAGAATGGAAACTATAGGATGAAGAGGCCCACAAAACCAAAGCAGTTCCTTTTAAGACACCATGCAGTTGAAGGTGACATCCTGAACATCATCTAGCACAGGTACCGGATTACTCACCCTGTTAAAATGAGAATTCAGAAGCCTTCCCGTAGGTGAAGGTCTTGCAGCCCCAAAGTGATGTCCTACAGAGTCCAGGACAAGGGTCCAACTCCCAGAGAGACCCAACCACCAAAGAAGCAGGCAACAACTGCTCTGGGTAACCAGATATGAGGACAGCCCTGAGTCAGGAGTATTCCAATGATGGAGTGAATGAACCACCCCACAGACACTAAGAGTAGGAGACCGTGAGAATGTCCTCTGTGTGTCTTTGAGAGGACATGCAGTGCTGTGGTCAGCAACTAGGCCCAATGTGAGGCAATGCCACAAATACTCACAAACCCAGGCATCTGTTGCTGATCAGGAGACTTGAATACAGGCAATGGAACAGAATTAGAGACCAGAGATACAGCTTGTGCTTCAGAAGCAGCATCAGCATGGTGCTTCCTCAAGGCTAAATGGTGGGTAAGAGAACATAGAGTACACACACACAGCACTCCACCGAGTGTATGACATCAGTCCCTCAGCCTCAACCCTTACCAAGGTGAATATGGCGTAGGACAAGAAGCGTGAAAAATGGCACCCAATAGTAGCAACGGTAAGCTCTCTGTGCTTCAGCCTGACCAGTCTTACTCCCTGTGACTCTTTAGAGACAGGGTAACACAATAGGCTGTGCCATGGCTCTGGGCCCAAAATGTGCCTCCCACTAACTGAGTACACAATGGTTTACAAAGCACCACAATGTGTCTGAAGGTCACTTTCCAGGCTAGCCTAACTATGTCCAGAGGCCTACTTACTAAAAGATCCTTCAGAGACTGGGTCACACCAAAGGCCATGGCTCTTTACCTGGAGAGTCCTTTGCAGCAAACAAACACATTATACAAGGTCTAGAAAGGGCTAAAATGCACAAGCCACTAACCAAAGGTCACATTAAACCTCCAGCCCAGGGGGGTCTTGATATGGCCTCCAAAGTTATAGCTGGGGACTGATTAGACCACTACAGCGATTTACAGCATTTCCATCTAGATATCAGATATAGATACCTACATGAAGCCAAGCTTTCCCAATGTAATTCTGCAAAAAAAATATAACTCCTGCTTTAAATTATTATTATTATTATTATACAGGATTTATATAGCGCCAACAGTTTACGTAGCGCTTTACAACTTGAGGGTAGACAGTACACATACAATACACTTTAATACAGTAGGAATCAGAGGGCCCTGCTCCTTAGAGCTTACAATCTAAGAGGGAAGGTCAAGAGATACAAGAGGTAATAACTATGGGTGATGTGCTGATTGAGAAGATAAATGTACAGTTGTTAGGTGGGGGCCAGATAGGCTTCTCTGAAGAGATGAGTTTTCAGGGATCGTCTGAAAGTGGATAAAGTAGGAGAAAATCGGACGGATTGGGGTAGAGCATTCCAGAGGATGGGAGAGGCTCTGGAGAAGTCCTGAAGGCAAGCATGGGAGGAGGTGACAAGGGGGTTTGAGAGCAGGAGGTCTTGGGAGGAGCGAAGAGAACGATTAGGTTGAGGAGGGAGTTGCAGTAGTCGAGGCGGGAGATGACCAGGGAGTGGATTAGAAGCTTTGTGGTGACATTGGTTAGGAAGGGGCGTATCTTGGAGATGTTGCGGAGATTGAGGCGGCAAATTTTGGATAGTGATAGAATGTGGGGTCGAAAGGTTAGTTCAGAGTCCAGGATTACACCTAGGACCTTGGCGTGGGGAGATGGGTTGATAGTTGAGCCGTTGATATTGACAGAGAAATCAGTGGAAGTGGCACCTGAGGGAGGAAATATCATGAGCTCGGTTTTGGATAGGTTGAGTTTGAGGAAGTGATGTGACATCCAGGCTGATATGTCTGCTAGTAAGTTGGTAATGCGTGAGGAGACAGATGGAGAGAGCTGGAGGGTGGAGAGATAGATTTGGGTGTCATCAGCGTAGAGATGATATTTAAAGTCGTGGGAGGCAATCAACTAACCCAAGGAGGTGGTGTAGATTGACAAAAGGAGAGGTCCAAGAACAGAACCTTGGGGGACCCCAATGGAAAAAGGAAGAGGAGAGGAGGAAGTAGAGTTGTAAGTGACACTGAAGGAGCGGTGGGCTAGGTAGGATGAGAACCAGCAAGAGTACAGTCACGGAGACCAAAGGAGTGGAGTTTATTGAGGAGGAGGGGGTGGTCCACTGTGTCAAAGGCAGCAGAGAGATCCAGGAGAAGTAGTACAGAATAGTGTCCACTGGCTTTAGCCTTTAGTAGGTCATTTCAGAGTTTAAGGAGAGCAGTTTCCATGGAGTGTTGAGGGCGAAATCCGGACTGAAGGGGATCAAGAAGTTTATTCATGGTCAGATGGTCGCTTAGTCGGTTGTAGACCAGTCTTTCAAGAAGTTTGGAGGAGAAGGCGAGTAAGGAGATGGGACGTAGGTTGTTGAGATTGGTGAGGTCCAGTGAGGGCTTTTTAAGTATGGGGGTGACTAAAATAAATAAATAAAATTACAACTAAATTATTTGTTTTTAAACATTCTTCATCAACAATGAAAATCAAAACTTACTGGAAATAATCAAACCTCCAAGAAGGAAAACTAATACAGACTGCACACTGCAGGAAGTCCAGTGTCTTGAAAAAGTATTCATACCCCTTGAAATTGTCCACATTTTGTCATGTTACAACCAAAAACATAAATGTATTTTTATTGGGATTTTATGTTACAGACCAACAGAAAGTGGCAGATAATTGTGAAGTGAAAGGAAAATGATAAATGGTTTTCAATTTTTTTTTACAAATAAATATGTGAAAAGCGCGAGGGGGGGCATTTATATTCAGCTCCCTTTCACTGTGATACCCCTAACTAAAATCTAGTGGAACCAATTGCCTGCAGAAGTCACCTAATTAGTAAATAGAGTCCACCTGTATGTAATTTAATCTCAGTATAAATACAGCTGTTCTGTGAAGCCCTCATAGGTTTGTTAGAGAACCAGCATCATGAAGGCCAAGGAACACACCAGACAGGTCAGGGATAAAGCTGTGGAGAAGTATAAAGCAGGGTTAGGTTATAAAAAAATATCCCAAGCTTTGAACATCTCACGGAGCTCTGTTCAATCCATCATCCGAAAATGGAAAGAGTATGGCACAACTGCAAACCTACCAAGACATGGCCGTCCACCTAAACTGACCGGCCGGGCAAGGAGAGCATTCATCAGAGAAGAGCCAAGAGGTCCATGGTAACTCTGGAGGAGCTGCAGAGATCCACAGCTCAGGTGGGAGAATCTGTCCACAGGACAACTATTAGTCGTGTTCTCCACAAATCTGACCTTTATGGAAGAGTGACAAGAAGAAAGACATTGGTGAAAGAAAGTCATAAGAAGTCCTGTTTGCAGTTTGTGAGAAGCCATGTGGAGGACACAGCAAACATGTGGAAGAAGGTGATCTGGTCAGATGAGACCAAAATTTAACTTTTTGGCCTAAAAGCAAAACTCTATGGGGGTCATTTACTATAGCGCCGATAAATGATCCTACAGTCCCAGAAAATAGCACCCAATTAAGGCCAATTAAGACTTCAACGATCAATATAGAGTAAAAATCAAAGAAAAAAAACGGCGTAGGTTCCCCCCACCAGTCCATACCAGGTCCTTCTTGTCTGGTATGGATATTAAGGGGAACTCCACGCCAAAAAAAAAAAAAAATGGAGTAGGGGTCCCCCCCAAAATCCATACCAGACCCTTATCCGAGCATGCAACCTGGCAGGTCAGGAAAGGGGCTGGGGGGGGACGAGCGAGGCCACATGCCCTCATCATGGGGAGGGTGTTTTGGGGTCCCTCCCCAAAAACCTCGTCCCCATGTTGATGGGCACCCACACCAAATCTAACTACCACATCCACTCCCACATTGAGTAAGCACAAGTACATATCCTACACTTACCCTGCAAATGAGCAGCACCTCCTTTTTGCTAAAGAGGGACCTCGCCATGTCCACCTAGATGGAGATCCTGACCAGCACAGGAACTTCCGGGGTGATTACAATGACTAATTTCCAGGTCAGAAGGTGAAACCATGCTCTTTTGATCGCAGCTGTGAATATTTGATCAGTCCCGATTGCGGGGGGGAATTTCAGAGATTTCTGTGCAGGTTTCTGCACTGATGTCAATAAAAATCGCAACCTGAAGTTGCCAAAAAGTAGTACAGAAACTACTTGTGGAAATTGTGGCGCGGCACCAATTAGAACGGTGCAATTGCTGCCAATTTGACATGTCAAATCGCACCAATGTGAACCAGGGCTGACACATACAACACTGCCTATCCACCAGCTGAATCCATTACCTGCAATTCTCCACAGCTGTTATATATAATGATTCCACCTTTATCATTTACTTGCAGGTGTGATATTCATTTTTTTGGTGCACAAATACATATAGAAATCATAAAGTATAAAAGAAAGATATTGCCCTTCCCCAAAATGAATTAAAAAGAAGAAAGAAAAGAGGAAAAAAAAACACAACAAGCTCAATAATGTACTTTTATTTTGCCACCAGAAACAAAATTATGTACATTCATTTACTAGCTTCAAAAAAAAAAAAATTCTACAGGATACATTGGTGCTACATTTAGCGAAACAATTGGGTTGTAGGGCCCTGCTCATAGGAGCTTACAATCTAAAATTTGTCTAAACCTTAGAGTGGACACAGCTTTACTTTCAGTGTATAACGGGGTAACATTTCATACTACAACTCACCCACCAGCCCACATCATTTTTATCTGCAAGATTATTAAAACATACTTAACAGTCATTCTTACAAAGCATTCCAACATAATATTAAAAAAGGCACATATTCAAAATAGAACACCCACCACCACCCCACAAATCCACACACATACATAGGTCACCATGTTCTGCTGGAAGCTGCATTTCTGTGTACGTGATTAAGCAATGAGATCAAAAAGTAGAAGGTCGGCACATGCTCCCAAACCATGTTTAAAAGGTCAGACAGGAACAATACACACACAACATTGACAGCATGGCCACATAAATCCACTTTTGATAGAAAAAATGCACAAGAATTTCAGCAAACAAACAGCCCTAGTTGGGTGTTTGCCAATATGCACGATATCATTCCTTCTTCACCACAAATCATAGCAAAAAACCTGGCCTTCTCAGGCCAAACAAACCCCTCCCTATGGCAGCCATTTATATAAGAGAGGTTGTATTGTTAGCACACTGACACACCCCCAATAGAAGTACACACCCACCAGTATCTTTCAATCGGTCTCTTCATGTATGTCTAAAGTGATTGCACCTGATGGGCAGGAACACATAATACTATTTGCAACTGTGTTAGCCCGTGGCTATGTACATCAAATCTCTAACCACAGGCCAAAGATTGAAGTCCATTTGCATCCACATAAACAAAGCAACAGTTTTCTAAGCATATGTACCTGTGCAGTGTAAACCCTACAATTTTCAATGTCCAAGTCCCTGGGCATGATTAGTGCTAACAAACATTAACATCAGTCCCTGGCTGCAATGAGCTTCCAATCTAAAGTCCAAAACTCACTTTCTTACATTAGAGACTATTTCGACAGGAGACAAATAAAATGCCAGCATGTCTTTGCATTGTGGGGAGAAACCAACACAGGGAGAACATATAAACTTTAACACAAGCAGGGCTTTTTTTCAGCGGGAACGCGGGGGAACGCAGTTCCGGCACCCCCTGGACTGACTGTATGTAATGGCAAGGGGTGCTGGGGTGTGCTGCAGGGTATTGATGCTCACTGCTGGGGGATCTATTCTAGCTGGAGGGGATCTGTTTTTGCAGGGGGGTCTATTGTTGCCGAAGGAGGTCTATTGTTGCTGAAGGAGGTCTACTGTTGCTGGTGGGGGACCTATTGTTGCTAAGGGTGGGTCTTATGTTGCTGGGGGGTCAGTTGTTGCTGAAGGAGATCTACTGTTGGGGGGGGATCTATTGTTGATGGCTGCCAGAGTGTCTATTAATGCTGGTTGTGCGGAGATCTGTTGATGCTGCCGGGAGTCTATTGTTGGGGGGGTATTTTGTTGTGGGTGGTACATTGTTGTTAGGGGGATCTATTGTTGTTGGTTGAATGGGATCTATTTTACTGCTTTTCTTGATATCATTACCAAATTCCATACAAATTACTTAGCACCACAAAATGATACTTGGTTCTGTATTGTCTAAAATGGGCGCTACTGAGAGGTGGGTAGGGGATGGAACCAAGGGACGGTGCTCGGAGGTGGGTAGGGGATGGAACCAAGGGACGGTGCTCGGAGGTGGGTAGGGGATGGAACCAAGGGATGGTGCTCGGAGGTAGGTAGGGGATGGAACCAAGGGATGGTGCTCGGAGGTGGGTAGGGGATGGAACCAAGGGACGGTGCTCAGAGGTGGGTAGGGGATGGAACCAAGGGATGGTGCTCGGAGGTGGGTAGGGGATGGAACCAAGGGACGGTGCTCGGAGGTGGGTAGGAGATGGAACCAAGGGATGGTGCTCGGAGGTGGGTAGGGGATGGAACCAAGGGACGGTGCTCAGAGGTGGGTAGGGGATGGAACCAAGGGATGGTGCTCGGAGGTAGGTAGGGGATGGAACCAAGGGATGGTGCTCGGAGGTGGGTAGGGGATGGAACCAAGGGATGGTGCTCGGAGGTGGGTAGGGGATGGAACCAATGGATGGTGCTCAGAGGTGGGTAGGGGATGGAACCAAGGGACGGTGCTCAGAGGTGGGTAGGATGGAACCAAGGGACGGTGCTCGGAGGTGGGTAGGATGGAACCAAGGGACGGTGCTCGGAGGTGGGTAGGATGGAACCAAGGTATGGTGCTCAGAGGTGGGTAGGGGATGGAACCAAGGGACGGTGCTTGGAGGTGGGTAGGGGTGGGGAAAAGGGGTGACTCAGAAAAGGGGAGTTCCCGCACCTATTCTCAGAGAAAAAAAACCCTGAACACAAGCATTAGCATGTTGGGGAATTGAACCAGCAACCCCAGTGCTGCGAGATGGAATTGCCACTTTGTGTTGGTCTATCACATAAAATCCCAATAAAATACATTTACATTCTTGGTTGTAACATGACGAAATGTGGGGAATTTCAAGGGGTATGAATACTTTTTTCAAGGCACTGTATAGAGCTCACACTTAAACATACTCCTCCTGTTTTCCATCTAATTTTTCAAATGTTATAATAATAAATAAATACAATAAAATAACAACAAATTAGTTAAATGGGTTGAATTTCAAAACCATTCTGTGGGGGAGGAAATAATTTTTCCCCTGGGGAAAATTGCTAATGGAAATTGGGTTGGTAAACGATTATCTTTGACCTAATCGGTGGTGCACTGTAAAATTTCATCCGTCGCAGATGCACAAGTTCTAAGTGATGGCCCGAGCCATTCGATAGGGCGAAAGCCTGGTTGTGTAGAAGGTGATTGACTGGTTTAGGGTCTCGGGAGTGCGCTGAGACCAGTAAAAAAGGAAATGTCACTCAGTTTATTACAACAAACTGGAATTAGATCTGGCTCTTTGAAGGAATGCTTTAACCGTGATTTGAAAATTCCCAAATCTCACAGAGTTATTTAAGAATGACAGATACAAGCGCCCATTACGGGGCCACATGTAATATCTCATCATGGAATCAAAGCGGCTCTTTGTCCGTGTGGATCTCTGGGAAAAAATATCGCCTCATAAAACTGGCTTTTTGGAGGTTAAAGGGGGTTAAGGCTCAAATCCCTTTAATGCATAACAAGATGGATGCCAAGGCACGGCGGCAGCTGCTCTTCGTCAAAGACCCGCGGCCGGTGAAGTCTTCACTTAGGACAATGATGGGGTTTTTTTTTTTTTTTTTTTTTGCCTTGGTGCAGATGTTGCCCGAGTTAAAATTTATAATTAATTATAGGACAGATAATAATACGATGGAAGTCATAGAGATGAAAGACCGCAATAACAAGATCTGCGAAACGCACAAGTGTAATGAAGATAGAATGTTCAGGAAGCAGAAGTATTTTCTTTGATGGAAGTCGTCATTTGTTGTTAAGAGATGAAATTTTATATTGATGAGCGGTGCAAGAAATGGTTTGCAGGTACAGAACGCGCTTCCGTTCGTTGGACAGATACGATTATATTTTATTACATTTTAAACAAATCCCACCGGTCTATTCTAGTATATTAGCTTAATAATAAATCAAAAATAAATTGAAGCTGCAGTTAAAAATAGTAAATGTATTTGAATAATAATACGTCTGTATTCCTGAGCACATTGAAAAAAGAAGAAAGTCCGTAAAGTGACGTGATGTCCAATTATATCCCTCGTGCTTTAAATTTTCACCGGTATAATTCGTGAAAATTGCAAGTAAAGCCTCCACCTCTTACCAGCCCCTTACAAACTCCTGTTACGGAAGGTCTCTCACGCTTGTGGCTATATACCCAGCCGGGGCCTTTGATCACCCAAGGGAATCGCGCTGTGACGCCTCCACCGCCCGGAATGGGTTCGATCATATATGAGCCCCAAAAAGACGTAAGGCCTCCATAGTGTAGAATCTTGGGTGTTTATAGGTAAATAAATTGCTTGCACTTACATCAAATTAATGTAATTTAGGCATAAAAGAATAAGCCGGCCGGCTCAATGTAGCAGCCCGTCTCCTGGGACTTGCGCAAACGTGGTGACGTCAGCATGTCGCTCCTCCCTTGTCAGGGCTGGGCTCAGCCCTTCCTTCTCTGAACTCTCTGCCGCTCAGCTGTCGGCTAATTGCCAGCTCTCATCTCTCTCCACAGTTAACCAGCTGTTGTGGATCTGCTCGTCAGTCCCGCCTACTTAAAGATCTCCAGCTCACTTCATTCCTGCCTTCGCCTTGGTCACATCACAAGAAACCATCTCCTGCGTTCCTGTTTAAAGACTGGCTTTGCTGACATCCCTTCTGGCTCCTTATCCTGCTTGCTGTTCCTCTACTTGGATCCCTGACTTCTGGCCTGGCTGATTACCCGATCTGGTTACTGGACTCTGGCTTGGCTGATTACCCGATCTGGTTACTGAACTCTGGCTTGGCTGATTACCCGATCTAGTTACTGAACTCTGGCTTGACTGACTACCCGATCCGGTTACTGGACTCTGGCTATGCTTTGACTACGCTTACTCTATATACCTTTTTATTTTCATGAATAAACAAGTGTGATTTTACTGTACTTCTGTCTCGGTCTGGTTCATGGTTTCTGACATCCCTACGCGTTTCGTCACAGATGACGTCGTCCTTGGGGCATGGGTGGCATACTGACTCACCGCATTAAATGCAATGAGGAAGTAACCACACCTAGTTCTGAGCTTCAGGTAGTCACTATCAACAATATTTTATTTTGGGAAAGGGCAGATAAATAAATAATAATATTTAGAATATAATACCTTAAGTGCACCAACATTTCTTTAAAGGGCCCCAACATTAGCCAACACAAGATCTGCATGCAGTCAAATAGCAAGGGTGCAATGTAGTCTGTGATGATAGGAAACAAATTGGGCCAGATATGGTGGTAATGCACCACAGTCGCAGTTCATAGGTGGTAATGTGAGGCTAAGACGCTTAAGGTAACAAGATGCAGAATGGAGGTGTGCTGAAAGAGTACTACAAGCGTCATGCTCTTAGTAGCTTTGACTAACAAAGCGGGCCATAGGTCTTCTCACTGACCTCCAGAGAAGGCGATAGGCTTTTGACAGTGGAAGGGACCCCTACGGTATGGCTCCGGCTGTGGCTGCAATCTGCTCGGCAAGAAGTAGGAAGCTGGTGAACTGTCTGGCAGCACTACCATCAGGTCAGCAAGGCTGATAAATGTGGCTTGTTCCTTAGGCAACGTGACTCCCCACCTCGGGCTCTCTAGGCAGTGGCGTCCGCTAATACAGGTCACAGGGGCACCGCCCCCTAATCCATGCGCCTGACCCCTAATCTAAATGCAGGGCACCGGATGCATGGATTTCAATGTTTTTTTGGTTTTTTTTTGGAAGCACATGATTGGGGCCTGAGGCTCTAATTGGCTTCAAAAAGGGTGGACTTGGGATGTAGAGCACTGCGCCCCGACCTGCCCAGTTATGTGACATTAGCAAATTATTATTCGCTAATGTCTTCCAGCTTCTCCTCTCAGCCAATCAGGAAGCAGGTCCTGAGACCCGGGAGTCCTAAGACCCAATTGGCCGCAAGCCCTAAGTCCTGATTGACCTGAAGGAGAAGCGACCGCCGGGACCTGGGAGGAGACGCAGGGGGGGGAAGCTGCCAAAGCCACAACCTGGATGGGGTAAGTGCGGGGCTGGTGGGGGGCCTAGCGGGCGATGAGCAAGCGAGCGAATCGGTGATCAGTCAATTTGAGCGACGGGGTGGTGGGGAGAAGCAGTGATCGATTAAGCGATGGGGCGGTGGGGGGGTGGTTTGGCTGGCGGGGGAGGATGAGGGCTGCCCCTCCCAAGAGAATTGAGCACCAGCAGCCACTGTCACTAGGGCTGGCTCTGTCTCCTGGCTCTGTCTCCTGCTCCCACAAACAGGCCCTCGATCTGCAGACTACCAGGGTGCCAAGAGAACGGGCTTTTTCCCAGCAAAAGAATATCTCAGCCCCCCTAGGCTCCTCCTCCCAGCCTAATGGGACCGGTAGTTCAGAAAGTCAGTTGTTCCATTGCAAGGCTGATACATCAGACTACACCTCCCAAGATTCCAGATGTCTTGCATAGAAGTTGATGGGTTCGTGTTGACTTATCTCTCCCCCTGCTGGCAGAGGAGAAGTCCATGGGTTCGTATTGACTTATCTCTCCCCCTGCTGGCAGAGGAGAAGTTCATAGGTTCGTATTGACTTATCTCTCCCCCTGCTGGCAGAGGAGAAGTCCATGGGTTCGTATTGACCTATCTCTCCCCCTGCTGGAAGAGGAGGAGTCCATGGGTTCGTATTGACTTATCTCTCCCCCTGCTGGCAGAGGAGAAGTCCATGGGTTCGTATTGACCTATCTCTCCCCCTGCTGGAAGAGGAGGAGTCCATGGGTTCGTATTGACTTATCTCTCCCCCTGCTGGCAGAGGAGAAGTCCATGGGTTCGTATTGACTTATCTCTCCCCCTTCTGGCAGAGGAGAAGTCCATGGGTTCGTATTGACCTATCTTTCCCCCTCTGGAAGAGGAGAAGTCCATGGGTGCGTATTGACTTATCTCTCCCCCTGCTGGCAGAGGAGAAGTCCATGGGTTCGTATTGACTTATCTCTCCCCCTGCTGGCAGAGGAGTATTTTGCAGCTCAGCATTAACAACTCAGACGAGGAAAAATACATACAGAGCAATGTCTTTGTCTCCATGTTGTTGTAGCCCAATACCTGACTACATAGACTTGAAGGGTTTGTTCACACCAGCAGCATGAACTACCGAAAGGCCACCGGTGTGCGACGTGAAGGTGACGGGAGCTGACGTAATGTAAACAGAGCATTACGTTTTTAGAACTTTATTGATATGTTACAAAGTTTAATTAAACACAAACACTAGAGGGTGCCTCCATCTAGCTGTAGCAAATGTATTAAACAAGAATAAAAGACAATAAAAATGCACTCACTAGTTAAAAGTAGATTGAGGCTTGTTAGTCATGTGCACAGCCAAAAAAATGTCTACGTTTTCATTTTAGTTTCATTCGTTTTTTGGTTTTTTTTTTGTTTTTTTTAGTTTTTCGGGCCATTGGTTATGATCGAAATTCATTATTTTGAATAAATTCGTAAATTTGTAAATTCAAAAATGAGGAAATTAGAAAATTCAAAAACTTGGAAAATCAAAATCCGAAAATTCGAAAATACAAAATAATAACTAACTATCTATTAAGTTATAGGTATTGGAATTTCCTTTTAAATTTGGCTGTTAGTGAACGTAACGAATTTATCCGAAGTTAGGAATTATCCGAAATAACGAATGCCGCATCTAAACGAATGGAACGTAACAAATTAATAAAAATAAAACGTTTTTATTATTATTATTATTATCATTATTATTATTATTATTTATTATTAATTTGGCTGTTAGTGAACATAATGAATACGAATTTATCCGAAGTTACGAATTATCCGAAATAACGAATGCCGCATCTAAACGAATGGAACGGAACTAATTAATAAAAATAAAAAGGTTTTATCATTATTATTATTATTATTAATTTGGCTGTTAGTGAACATAACCAATACAACTTTATCCGAAGTTGCGATTTATCCGAAATAACGAATGCCGCCTCTAACATTCGTTGCGCTCACTAACAGCTAAATTTAAATGGAAATTCCAATGCCTAGAATTTAATAGTTAGTAATAGTTATTATTAGAGTTAGTTAGTTAATAAGGATCCCCGCGGTGAGGCTACAGGGCTCTGCAGGCGATCGGCTGGCTGAAGCTGAGTTCTTGGCAGAAGTACAGCTGTGAGGCTTCAGGCTGGAACAGCGGCTTCCAGGTGTAGCAAGATGGCGGCTGGCGGCTTTCTCGGCTGGGTGATGGTGACACCCAGAACTTCAATAAGTACTTCATGTTGTCATTCTCTTTTCAGCACGTACCGCCCCCGGTGTGAACTGCTATGATCGGGAACAAGGCTTTACAAGGACTGTGTTGGGCAAGGGTGCCGAGAGCAGCCAATCACATCCCCTAACCTACCTGCTTATGCTGGAAGTTCTTTTTTTTTTTTCTTTATACACAATGTACACAATGTACATATATTAATAAAACAATAAATAAGGAGAATGCAGGGGAACAGGAAATATTAGAGAATGATTGTATGATATAATAAAATCCCCACTTAAGCCTGTAAGATGACCGCACTGAGCATTATTTAAAGGAGGGGAGCCTGTTTCCTTAGTAATGTAAATGTTGACTTAGCTAAGTAAATGTGCAGTGGGGCTGAGATCACTTTGAATACCAATTCACAAGAGGAAATATTTAAAAAAATAATTTTTTTTTTTTTATGTACATGATTGGAAGATGGAATTGAACACAGTTTCTACCTATTTGCTAGCCTGAGTGACCTATCACTATACGAAATGAACGGTCTCTACTCCTTTAGTGAATCAACAACACTTCCATATGCAAATTCCAAATTCTCCTTTTAAATACACTATATTACCAAAAGTATTGGGACGCCTGCCTTTACACACACATGAACTTTAATGACATCCCAGTCTTAGTCCGTAGGGTTCAATATTGAGTTGGCTCCGCCCTTTGCAGTTATAACAGCTTCAACTCTTCTGGGAAGGCCGTCCACAAGGTTTAGGAGGGTGTCTATGGGAATATTTGACCATTCTTCCAGAAGAGCATTTGTGAGGTCAGGCACTGATGTTGGACGAGAAGGCCTGGCTTTCAGTCTCCGCTGTAATTCATCCAAAAGGTGTTTTATCAGGTTGACGTTAGGACTCTGTGCAGGCCAGTCATGTTCCTCCACCCCAAACTCGCTCATCCATGTCTTTATGGACCTTGCTTTGTGCACTGGTGGGCAGTCACGTTGGAACAGGAAGGGGCCGTCCCCAAACTGTTCCCACAAAGTTGGGAGTATGAAATTGTCCAAAATGTCTTGGTATGCTGAGGCCTTAAGAGTTCCCTTTGCTGGAACTAAAGCAAAACAACCCGCACACCATAATCCTCCCTCCATCACATGATTTGGACCAGTGCACAAAGCAAGGTCCATAAAGACATGGAGGAGCGAGTTTGGGGTAGAGGGACTTGACTGGCCTGCACAGAGTCCTGACCTCAACCCGACAGATTATGAATTAGAGCGGAGACTGCTAGCCAGGCCTTCTCATCAAACATCAGTGCCTGACCTCACAAATGCGCTTCTGGAAGAATGGTCAAAGAGTTTGGGGTGGAGAAACTTGACTGGCCGGCACGGAGTCCTGACCTCCATCCGATAGAACACCTTTGGGACATATTGACCCCTATAATACAAGTTTCTAAACCCCAAACATTCATGTCTTTACGGACCTTGGTTACTGGTTCAAATATTTTGGAAGAATGGTCAAACATTGCCATAGACACACTCCTAAACCTTGTGGACGGCCTTCCCAGAAGAGTTGAAGCTGTTAAACCTGCAAAGGGCGGAGCCAACTCAATATTGAACCTTCTGGACTAAGACTGGGATGCCATTAAAGTTCATGTGTGTGTAAAGGCAGGTGTCCCAATACTTTTGGTAATATAGTGTGTGTGTGTATATATATATATACACACACACATACACACCGGCATGTTTGAGCCTTGAGGTGCACACCCTAATGCAATAGACCTATGTGCCCAATCTAGCATGGGAATCCATGAGGTTATTGGCGAAAGAAGGGAACAAATTGCAGAAGAATTGAAACTTACTATAAGAATAGAGAAGAAACAAATGACGGGACCCTTTAGGACCTCTTTCCCAGACTCTTTGGACACCTTCCTATTTTGTGGAATGGGGACGGGGAGGAGGTCTCCTCCAATATTATCACCTTATGACAGGACAGACAATGTGTTCTGGACTTCTCTACCCCTTAAGTCCCGTATAGGAGGAACCTATGAGATATTCTCTGGTGGAGATGAGTTTATCTTTAGATTGGTGTCACCATAAGAGGACAAGAACCAAGTGAGACCACAATATTGAGATCGATGGAATTGCGTAGATGTCCTGTAACCCTTTCACTGCCGGTCCTGATGAGGTGGATTTATCGGAGAAACGCGTTGACTGCGACTTTCTCTCTATCTGTGAAATGGAACACTCAGTATAGTGCAAATATATAAGTGGTCTTTTTGTTTGTCACAATTAAAAAAGAATATTTTATTGAGCGTCATTTGTGATTCTTGTAAACTTTTGTATGATATGAGTGATAAACATTTTAACTTTGTAACAAAAAAACAAGATATATTTTATACTTGTGTGTTGAATTTGTATCCCCGGGTGGCATCCTAGCAAGTCCCTGTGCTGTGCTCCTTGCTGTAGTCAATTAAAGGAATCCTCCACCCTTCCATGGGGTCCCTTTCTATGTGTCTAAAGCCTCGTACACACGATCGGATTTTCCGCCGGGAAATGTTCGATGACAGGCTGTTGGGTGGAAAATCCGACCGTGTGTACGCTCCATCGGACAATTGTTGTCGGACTTTCCGCGGACAAATGTTGGATGGCAGGCGTTAAATTTTTCCGCGGACAAATGTCTGTTGTTGGATTTTCCGAGCGTGTGTACACAAGTCCAAAGTACAAACGCATGCTCGGAAGCAAGGAACGAGCCGGAAGCGGTCGGTCTTGTAAACTAGCGATCGTAATGGAGAATTAACATTCGTGACGCGGCAAATTATGAAATCTGGAAATGCAGCGCACAATTCTCTTCTTCTATAATGGGATAATAATGAAGCTGCTTTGCTGGTGATACTGATGGAGTTTTTGCAAACACATTTTCAAAGGTTTTTTTTTTTTCTAGTTATATCAAGAATTATATTATTATGCTTGTTATTTTTTATTTTTTGGCAAGTTACCACAACACCATTATTATCCCGGAGTTTATAAGATCAAAGATACAACTATGTTGTTAATGTTACGTTGTATTTTATAAAATGTAACTGCCGACTCCCAAACTGTCATTTGAAGTAAAACACAAAGCCAAGTATTATTCTACACAATTTTTTTATTGTGCATTAAAAAAAGAAAATAAATAAAATTAGACATGAAATCTGCCAATAGAACTTAACCAAAAAGTGCATTCTATGCATCCAAAAATATAGAAAATATACCAAATCAAGTCATTATTATTCAACCAAAAAATAAAATAAAAGCCTCCTGCATGTGTCCTGCTTCTTAATATAGGGGGGTCAGCAATGCCAAGAGTTGGTGAAAGCAGGGGTCCGTCATCCGGAGATAATTCTGAAAATCATCCGGATTATTCTCCTGGAGCTCCCGCAGCAAAGGCATATGACAGAATTGGTCACCATTAATAAAGCAACCAATTTTTGGTCCAAGAAATCCTCCTCCTCCTGGACTGGACTTGGGTCAAAGCAATAACTCCAAGGCCAATAATAAATAACACGTTATCTCCTCCGATTCTGCAACATGGCTGGTCGACGAACGTCCATTCAGAAACGAATAGAAAAGTGCGAACTGAACAACACGAATCAACACTCACCAAACTTCTACTAACACGAAATTAGCAGAAGGAGCCCAAAGGGTGGCGCTAAAGAGCTGAAACACCACGTAGTACGTCACTACGTTCGTGTTTGTTGGCCGACAATTCCTTGCCGTTTGTATGCAAGACAAGTTCCTGGCCAACGCCCTTCGGACAAAAGTCTGAGGTTTTGTCTGCAGAAAATCCGATTGTGTGTACGAGGCTTAAGTATCCATTCTAATATGATTGTAACATTGTATTATAGCCAGAATGTTATTAATTATTTACCTTTATAACTTTTACATATATTTATGAAGCCTATTCCTATCCTACATTCTCTTTTTAAATACTTCTAATGTGGTTCTAGCAATGTAATGCAGCAGGAATGTTATCAATCGTGGAATTGAAAACTTTCATATCTCTTTATGAACCGAATTCTTGTATTTATTGTGCAAGGAGCAGAAGAAAAATGTCTATAAGTATCATCTATTCCGGCTGTCATGTTTGCTTTCCCATTGAACTGCGACACTTGTGAAATTGTAAAACTGATTTGAAAATTCTACAAAAGCCCCTAATTTTTCCTACAACTCGGAACATAGAGAGAATGTCATCGTCACCTGCTCCCGCCATGCATGGTGTGTAAAAGATGTCACATTATATGAAATTGTTACTGGACTAAAGCTGAATGGGGAATGCTCTCAGGACAGGAGTATACTCTATATACCCTCTATTACAAATATATATATATATATAAAATGGAAAGAGGATTGCTGTACAAAAGGTGAAAATTTATTAATAAAAAATTACATCAAACATCAGGTATTTTCAGGTTTATATATATATATATATATATATATATATATATATATATATATATATATATATATATATATATATATACAACAATTAGGGGTGTACTGACTTTTGTTGCCAGCGGTTTAGACATTAATGGCTGTGTGTTGAGTTATTTTGAGGGGACAGCAAATTTACACTGTTATACAAGCTGTACACTCACTACTTTACATTGTAGACAAGTGTCATTTCTTCAGTGTTGTCACATGAAAAGATAGAAGAAAAGATTTACACAAATGAGGGGTGTACTTACTTTTGAGAGATACTATATATATATATGTATTGTATATATACATTTTTTAATAAAGGATATAGATTCTATTCTTTTCCTGAGAACATTCCCCATTTTGCTTTAGTCCAGTAACAACTTTCATATAATTTGACTGAAATAGAAATCATTTGGTATATTTCATGAATGTAATTAAATATATGTGTGTGTGTGTGTGTGTATATATACATACACACAGCGCCTTGAAAAAGTATTCATACCCCTTGAAATTATCCACATTTTCTCATGTTACAACCAAAAACGTAAATGTATTTTATTGGGATTTTATGTGAGAGACCAACACAAAGTGGCACATAATTGTGAAGTGGAAGGAAAATATTAAATGTTTTTCCAAATTCTTTACAAATAAATATGTGAAAAGTGTGGGGGGGGGGGGGGGGCATTTGTATTCAGCCCTCTTTACTCTGATATCCCTAACTAAAATCTAGAGGAATCAATTGCCTTCAGAAGTCACCTAATTAGTAAATAGAGCCCACCTGTGTGTAATGTAATCTCAGTATAAATACAGCTGTTCTGTGAAGCCCTCAGAGGTTTGTTGAAGAACCTTAGTGAACAAACAGCATCATGAAGGCCAAGGAACACACCGGACAGGTCAGGGATAAAATTGTGGAGAAGTATAAAGCAGGGTTAGGTTATAAAAACATCTCCCAAGCTTTGAACATCTTATGGAGCTCTGTTCAATCCCAACGTACGACCACCACCCAACATACGACCACCACCCAACATACGACCACCACCCAATGTACGACCATCACCCAATGTACGACCATCACCCAACGTACGACCATCACCCAACATATGACCACCACCCAATGTACGACCATCACCCAACGTACGACCACCGCCCAACATACAACCATAATTCAACGTACGACCATCACCCAACGTATGACCGCCACCCAACATACGACCACCACCCAACGTACGACCATCACCCAATGTAGGACCATCACCCAACGTACGACCATCACCCAACGTATGACCACCACCCAACATACGACCACCACCCAACGTACGACCATCACCCAATGTAGGACCATCACCCAACGTACGACCATCACCCAACGTACGACCATCACCCAACGTACAACCACCACTTCTCAACCACTTCAGATGTTATATAATTGATTGCTTCTGTTCTGTGATTAGATTTCACTTACAAGTATTGAGGGGGCAATGACTGAACTGTGATGTCACAGAAGGTGACCATTTCAGCCAAGAGGTGACATTCCATCCAGCCGGGGGAATTCCTTGCCGGGTCATGCCTCTCCATCCTAATTTATCCAGGTTATCTCAATAGAAAGAGACTAATGGGCACCCAAGACAATAGAGGTTAAGAGGTCTCTTTGTTCCGGGTCTGAAGGTGAAACGTCCCGATCTTTTCACCTGTTTACTGAAATCTCCACTTTCAGATTATTTTCCAAAAACCAAAACGGTTCCTTTTCAATCATCTCACAATTCTGAGCACTTAACAATCCATCCTGTAACCTGATACTCTCTTTCTTTATATTTCTTTCTGTCTTTATCCCCTAAGGGATTGCTTTTTTTCTTTCTTCCTTCCTTTATTCTTTTCCTTTCTTCCTTCATTTCTTCCAGCACTTCTTTTCCTTTCTGTCATCTTCTTACTTGCTTTCCTTCCATCCTACCCTCCCTCAGGCTTTACTATTGCTCTTTTCTTTTTTTTGTTCTTTTCTCTTCTTTATTTTTCTTTCTTTCTTATTTTTCCTCTTTCCTTATTCCCTTTCCTTATTCCTTTCTCTCTCTCTCTCTCTCTCTCTCTCTCTCTCTCTATTTCCTTTGTATTTTCTTCCTTCTTTCTCGTTCCTGCTGCCCTCCCTCCCTCCCTCCCTTCCTTCCTTCCTTCCTTCCTTCCTTCCTTCCTTCCTTCCTTCCTTCCTTCCTTTCTCCCTTCCTTCTTTCCTTCTTTCCTTCCTTCCTTCTTTCCTTCTTTCCTTCCTTCCTTCCTTCCTTCCTTCCTTCCTTCCTTCCTTCCTTCCTTCCTTCCTTCTTTCCTTCCTTCCTTCCTTCTTTCCTTCCTTTCTTCCTTCCTTCCTTCCTTCCTTCCACTTTCTTCCTTCTTTTTTCTCGTCCCTTATTCGCTTGCATTTATTTTCTCTCTCTCTCTCTTTCTTTTTTTCTTTTTCTTTTCTTCCTTCTTTCTTGTTCCTGCTTCCCTCCCTTCCTTCCTTCCTTCCTTCCTTCCTTCCTTCCTTCCTTCCTTCCTTCCTTCCTCTTTCTTCAAGCTTTGGCTGGACTTCGCCTTCAAATAAGCTTTATTGGAATGACCAAATACATTTTAGCATTGCCAAAGCAATTAAGGAATTATTATCAGTTTGGTGGAAAGTAGCAGTTCTAAGACATTATCAAGGGTAAGAGATAATATATAAAGTGAGTAGGAAGTGAGTCCAGATAGGGAATAGATAATCCCAATTACAGTGCCTTGAAAAAGTATTCATACCCCTTGAAATGTTCCACATTTTGTCATTTTACAACCAAAAATATAAATGTACAGTGGGGATGGAAAGTATTCAGACCCCTTACATTTTTCACTCTTTGTTATATTGCAGCCATTTGCTAAAATCATTTAAGTTCATTTTTTTCCTCATTAATGTACACACATCACCCCATATTGTACACACAGCACCCCATATTGTACACACAGCGCCCCATATTGTACACACAGCACTCCATATTGTACACACAGCCCCCCATATTGTACACACAGCACCCCATATTGTACACACATCACCCCATATTGTACACACAGCACCTCATATTGTACACACAGCGCCCCATATTGTACACACAACATATTGTACACACAGCCCCCCATATTGTACACACAGCGCCCCATATTGTACACACAGCCCCCCATATTGTACACACAGCACCCCATATTGTACACACAGCACCCCATATTGTACACACAGCACCTCATATTGTACACACAGCACCTCATATTGTACACACAGCCCCCCATATTATACACACAGCCCCCCATATTGTACACACAGCACCCCATATTCTACACACAGCACCCCATATTGTACACACAGCACCCCATATTGTACACACAGCCCCCCATATTGTACACACAGCACCCATATTGTACACACAGCACCCCATATTGTACACACAGCACCTCATATTGTACACACATCACCCCATATTGTACACACAGCACCCCATATTGTACACACAGCCCCCCATATTGTACACACAGCACCCATATTGTACACACAGCACCCCATATTGTACACACAGCACCCCATATTGTACACACAGCACCTCATATTGTACACACAGCCCCCCATATTGTACACACAGCACCCCATATTGTACACACAACACCTCATATTGTACACACATCACCCCATATTGTACACACAGCACCCCATATTGTACACACAGCACCCCATATTGTACACACAGCCCCCCATATTGTACACACAGCACCCCATATTGTACACACAGCCCCCCATATTGTACACACAACACCTCATATTGTACACACATCACCCCATATTGTACACACCGCCCCCCATATTGTACACACAGCTCCCCATATTGTACACACAGCACCCCATATTGTACACACAGCTCCCCATATTGTACACACAGCATCCCATATTGTACACACAGCACCCCATATTGTACACACAGCACCCCATATTGTACACACAGCTCCCCATATTGTACACACAGCACCCCATATTGTACACACAGCACCCCCATATTGTACACACAGCCCCCCATACTATACACACAGCACTCCATATTGTACACACAGCCCCCCATACTATACACACAGCACCCCATATTGTACACACAACACCTCATATTGTACACACCGCCCCCCATATTGTACACACAGCACCCCATATTGTACACACAGCACCCCCATATTGTACACACAGCCCCCCATACTATACACACAGCACCTCATATTGTACACACAACACCCCATATTGTACACACAGCACCCCATATTGTACACACAGCACCCCATATTGTACACACAGCACCCATATTGTACACACAGCACCCCATATTGTACACACAACACCTCATATTGTACACACATCACCCCATATTGTACACACAGCACCCCATATTGTACACACAGCACCCCATATTGTACACACAACACTCCATATTGTACACACAGCACCCCATATTGTACACACAGCCCCCCATATTGTACACACAGCACCCCATATTGTACACACAGCCCCCCATATTGTACACACAACACCTCATATTGTACACACATCACCCCATATTGTACACACCGCCCCCCATATTGTACACACAGCTCCCCATATTGTACACACAGCACCCCATATTGTACACACAGCACCCCATATTGTACACACAGCTCCCCATATTGTACACACAGCACCCCATATTGTACACACAGCACCCCCATATTGTACACACAGCCCCCCATACTATACACACAGCACTCCATATTGTACACACAGCCCCCCATACTATACACACAGCACCCCATATTGTACACACAGCCCCCCATATTGTACACACAACACCTCATATTGTACACACAGCACCCCATATTGTACACACAACACCCCATATTGTACACACAGCACCCCATATTGTACACACAACACCCCATATTGTACACACAGCCCCCCATATTGTACACACAGCACCCCATATTGTACACACAACACCCCATATTGTACACACAGCACCCCATATTGTACACACCGCCCCCCATATTGTACACACAGCACCCCATATTGTACACACAGCACCTCATATTGTACACACAGCACCCCATATTGTACACACAGCACCCCATATTGTACACACAGCACCCATATTGTACACACAGCACCTCATATTGTACACACAGCACCCCATATTGTACACACAGCACCCCATATTGTACACACAGCACCCATATTGTACACACAGCACCTCATATTGTACACACAGCACCCCATATTGTACACACAGCACCCCATATTGTACACACAGCGCCCCATATTATACACACAGCACCCATATTGTACACACAGCACCTCATATTGTACACACAGCACCCCATATTGTACACACAGCACTCCATATTGTACACACAGCCCCCCATATTGTACACACAGCCCCCCATACTATACACACAGCACTCCATATTGTACACACAGCACCTCATATTGTACACACATCACCCCATATTGTACACACATCACCTCATATTGTACACACAGCACCCCATATTGTACACACAGCCCCCCATATTGTACACACAGCACCTCATATTGTACATACAACACCCCATATTGTACACACAGCACCCCATATTGTACACACAGCACCTCATATTGTACACACAGCACCCCATATTGTACACACAGCCCCCCATATTCTACACACAGCACCCATATTATACACACAGCCCCCCATATTCTACACACAGCACCCCATATTATACACACAGCACCCCATATTGTACACACAGCACCCCATATTGTACACACATCACCTCATATTGTACACACAACACCTCATATTGTACACACAGCCCCCCATATTGTACACACAGCACCTCATATTGTACACACAACACCTCATATTGTACACACAGCCCCCCATATTGTACACACAGCACCTCATATTGTACACACAGCACCCCATATTGTACACACAGCACCCCATATTGACAGAAAAACACAGAATTGTTGACATTTTTGCAGATTTATTAAAAAAGAAAAACTGAAATATCACATGGTCCTAAGTATTCAGACCCCTTGCTCAGTATTTAGTAGAAGCCCCTTTTGATGAGTCTTTTTGGGAAAGATACAACAAGTTTTTCACACCTGGATTTGGGGATCCTCTGCCATTCCTCCCTGCAGATCCTCTCCAGTTCTGTCAGGGGGATGGTAAACGTTGGTGGACGGCCATTTTTAGGTCTCTCCAGAGATACTCAATTGGGTTTAAGTCAGGGCTCTGGCTGGGCCATTCAAGAACAGTCACGGAGTTGTTGTGAAGCCACTCCTTCGTTATTCTAGCTGTGTGCTTAGGGTCATTGTCTTGTTGGAAGGTAAACCTTCGGCCCAGTCTGAGGTCCTGAGCACTCTGGAGAAGGTTTTCATCCAGGATATCCCTGTACTTGTCCGCATTCATCTTTCCCTCGATTGTCGTCCCGTCCCTGCAGCTGAAAAACACCCCCACAGCATGATGCTGCCACCACCATGCTTCACTGTTGGGACTGTATTGGACAGGTGATGAGCAGTGCCTGGTTTTCTCCACACATACCGCTTAGAATTAAGGACAAAAAGTTCTATCTTGGTCTCATCAGACCAGAGAATCTTATTTCCCACCATCTTGGAGTCCTTCAGGTGTTTTTTAGCAAACTCCATGTAGGCTTTCATGTGTCTTGCACTGAGGAGAGGCTTCCGTCGGGCCACTCTGCCATAAAGCCCCGACTGGTGGAGGGCTGCAGTGATGGTTGACTTTCTACAACTTTCTCCCATCTCCCGACTGCATCTCTGGAGCTCAGCCACAGTGATCTTTGGGTTCTTCTTTACCTCTCTCACCAAGGCTCTTCTCCCCCGATAGCTCAGTTTGGCCGGACGGCCAGCTCTAGGAAGGGTTCTGGTCGTCCCAAACGTCTTCCATTTAAGGATTATGGAGGCCACTGTGCTCTTAGGAACCTTAAGTGCAGCAGAAATTTTTTTGTAACCTTGGCCAGATCTGTGCCTTGCCACAATTCTGTCTCTGAGCTCTTCAGGCAGTTCCTTTGACCTCATGATTCTCATTTGCTCTGACATGCACTGTGAGTTGTAAGGTCTTATATAGACAGGTGTGTGGCTTTCCTAATCAAGTCCAATCAGTATAATCAAACACAGCTGGACTCAAATGAAGGTGTAGAACCATCTCAAGGATGATCAGAAGAAATGGACAGCACCTGAGTTAAATATATGAGTGTCACAGCAAAGGGTCTGAATACTTAGGACCATGTGATATTTCAGTTTTTCTTTTTTAATAAATCTGCAAAAATGTCAACAATTCTGTGTTTTTCTGTCACTATGGGGGGCTGTGTGTACAATATGGGGGGCTGTGTGTATAATATGGGGGCTGTGTGTACAATATGGGGGGCTGTGTGTATAATATGGGTGCTGTGTGTACAATATGGGGTGCTGTGTGTACAATATGGGGTGTTGTGTGTACAATATGGGGTGCTGTGTGTACAATATGGGGTGCTGTGTGTACAATATGAGGGGCTGTGTGTACAATATGGGGTGCTGTGTGTACAATATGGGGTGCTGTGTGTACAATATGGGGTGCTGTGTGTACAATATGGGGTGCTGTGTGTACAATATGGGGGGCTGTGTGTACATTAATGAGGAAAAAAATGTACTTAAATGATTTTAGCAAATGGCTGCAATATAACAAAGAGTGAAAAATGTAAGGGGGTCTGGTCGTACGTTGAGTGATGGTTGTATGTTGGGTGATGGTCGTACGTTGGGTGATGGTCGTACGTTGAATTATGGTTGTATGTTGGGCGGTGGTCATACGTTGGGTGATGATCGTACATTGGGTGGTGGTCATATGTTGGGTGATGGTCGTACGTTGGGTGATGGTCGTACATTGGGTGGTGGTCGTATGTTGGGTGGTGGTCGTATGTTGGGTGGTGGTCGTACGTTGAGTGATGGTTGTATGTTGGGTGATGGTCGTACATTGGGTGGTGGTCGTATGTTGGGTGGTGGTCGTACGTTGGGTGATGGTCGTACGTTGAGTGATGGTTGTATGTTGGGTGATGGTCGTACATTGGGTGGTGGTCGTACATTGGGTGATGGTCGCACATTGGGTGGTGGTCGTATGTTGGGTGGTGTTTTCGTATATTGGGTGGTGTTTTCGTATATTGGGTGTCCTCTCTTTTGATGGCTCCTGGGAAGGAAATACCACATTATAGAGCTGTTAAAGTGGCCACATAGTCTGGACTCTACCCAGATCGAGTTGCAGCCCAATTTCATGCTAATAAAGAGGACATGGAAGACTCTGGAAAAATAAAACCTCTCTTAGATAAATCAGAGCATCCAATCCAATGCAGCCCGCACCACACAATGACAGATCATCAGTATCTTTAACATTATTACATAACAGATTTAAAAATGTAATGTATGTAAACCCAAAACCTGACCCTTAAACCAAATCATATTCAGATTGATAGGAGTAGACTAGAAATAATTGAAATACAATGTATAAATAAATATTTGATTTTACATTTTGCCCATTTTTTTTAATTTGACATTTTGTCAAAATGTTAAATCAAATATTAATTCCCACGTTATAATTCACTTATTTTTAGCCTACAACTATTAATCTGAATGATCTCGGAAGTTTGTAAAGATTCTCACTCATTTACTTCCTAGATATCTTTGTCACCTATTCACAATGACCTGCGAGCAGCCACCGCCGCGTCACACACTTCACAGAGCCCGCCTTCTGCACTACAGAGCCTGCTAAGTGGAAGAGTTTGAGAAGGCGGAGTCAGGACAGAAATCGTTGCTTGCAGGGACAGCAAGGTACCATGGGAAATGTAGTCCTTAGAAATTGAGAAGAAGCTGCAAAAGCCTGCCGTGAATCTGTGAAGTTGTGGAAAGAGACGGCCAGCAGACGGGCAGCGCTCACAACATGAAATGGGTTTTTTTTGCAAGTAAGCTTATATTTAATTGTCAAATATAACTATTCGTTTGTATTGCTATTACAAAATGCATAGGTTTCCTTTAAATTCCATAAAAAGTCCTTACTTTAAAATTTTGATACAAAACACATGTCCATGATGTTACAGAATTACAGAGTCGGGAGGAAGTAGATAGAAGACTTTGCTGGAAGTGGCAGCAGAGGAGCCTGTATAGAGCCTTATTGCACACTGATTGGTGGGATACATCAATGGCCTTTCAAGACCCCTGAAGCAGGTTGGAGGCTTTATAACTAAACAAGCATTTTTTTTAACCTTTCCTTAGTGAGGGTCATTAGAATCTGGTAAGCCCATTTTGCACACTGCGGTGGTCTGTGTGGTGGTCCTAATGCTGGGAAGCTTTGAGACTCTTTGGGATTCACAATCTACTATCTCTTCCATCATACACAGTGAAGATTCTCCAATCACTTTTTGGTTCTTGAGTGGGACACCTATTTGTGTATTATTGATCCATTTTTCATATTATTTGTATATACACTCACTTTATTGAGTACACCTGTTCAATTGCTTGTTAACACAAACTGCTAATCAGCCAATCACATGGCAGCAACTCAATGCATTTAGGCAACTAGACATGGTGAAGATGACTTGCTAAGCATCAGAATGGGGAAGAAAGGGGATTTAAAGTGGTTGTGAACCCTGATTATGAAATTTGACCTAAGCACCTATATCTGTTGTGTTTACTTATCTCTCTCCAAAGCTCTAGGTGTATTTTCTCTCCGGTGCTCCATTCCTCTGTTATCAGCAGAGTCACTTCTGACAAGTTCTCAGACACAGGAGATAACAACAGATAAAAATTTGTGTCGGGGAGGGAGATTAGCAGGGAGCTTGTCTATTCAGACTTCAGCTCAGCAAGTTCCTTTGTTCCTCTGCTTTTGTGGAAGGGGGGGGGGGTTGCCTTTCCTCCAATCAGCTCTCACACAGTGTTTGCCCAGACTCCCCACCCTCTGCTGAAAGAGGAAGAAAGATTTCTAACATGATCTGCCCTTTCCAAAGAGTGTAGAAAGGGGAAGACAGCAAATATACAAGTAAAACTTATGTGGAAAGATTTGTTTAATCTCTGTGTATCATCTGAGGCTGTTCACTCCACTGGGTGTATGTGGGGGTTTACATCCACTTTAAGTGACTTCAAACGTGGCATGTTTGTTGGTGGCAGACGGGCTGGTCTGAGTATTTCTGGGATTTTCACGCACAACCATCTCTCGAGATTACAGAGAATGATGGGGAAAAAAAGAAAGTATCCAGTGAGCGGCAGTTGTGTGGAAGAAAATGCCTTGTTGAGGTCAGAGGAGAATGGGCAGACTGGTTCCGGATGATAGAAAGACAACAGTAACTCAAATAACCCCTTGTTAATACCTAATAAAGGAGGTCCAACCTGCTACTAGCAAGGGGAACTTAATAAAGGGGGTCCAACCCGCTACTAGCAAGGGGGACCTAATAAAGGGGGTCCAACCCACTACTAGCAAGGGGGACCTAATAAAGGGGGTCCAAACCGCTACTAGCAAGGGGGACCTAATAAAGGGGGTCCAACCCGCTACTAGCAAGGGGGACTTAATAAAAGGGGTCCAACCCTCTACTAGCAAGGGGGACCCAATAAAGGGGATCCAACCTGCTATTAGCAAGGGGTGCCTAATAAAGGGGGTCCAACCCGATACTAGCAAGGGGGGCCTAATAAAGGGGGTCCAACCTGCTACTAGCAAAGTGGACCTAATAAAGGGGGACCAACCTGCTCCTAGCAAGGTGGACCTAATAAAGGGGGTCCAACCCGCTACTAGCAAGGTGGACCTAATAAAGGGGGTCCAACCCGCTACTAGCAAGGGGGAACTAATAAAGGGGGTCCAACCCGCTACTAGCAAGGGGGACCTAATAAAGGGGGTCCAACCCGCTACTAGCAAGGTGGACCTAATAAAGGGGGTCCAACCCGCTACTAGCAAGGGGGACCTAATAAAGGGGGTCCAACCCGTTACTAGCAAGGGGGACCTAATAAAGGGGGTCCAACCCGCTACTAGCAAGGGGGACCTAATAAAGGGGGTCCAATCCGCTACTAGCAAGGTGCACCTAATAAAGGAGGTCCAACCCACTACTAGCAAGGTGTACTTAATAAAGGGGGTCCAACCCGTTACTAGCAAGGGGGGACCTAATAAAGGGGGTCCAACCTGCTACTAGCAAGGTGGACCTAATATAGTGGCCGGTAAGTGTATGTTCCATATTTGAAAGTAACATTTTATGTGATCTTTATATGCGCTGCACTATATATTTTTCCAAATAATGCATACCATGTATCAGGATATTGTGCCGGTTGCTTTCAAACATCACACCTTTGGTGTCTCTTCGTGAGGTTTACTTTTGGTTTAAATGAATAAATTTTTGGTAGACCAAGGTCCTCCTGGGACAGCCAAAGGTTCATGAGATTGGATAGACAAACTTTTATAAAATCTGTTTTAAACTCATGTCACATTTAGTTACCTCCTTCAACTCCTCTTTTAATCTCCAATGGAAAGCTAGCCAAAGTTCATTTCACTTTTTAGGAAAATTCACACCATTTCCAGCCAATAAAGGACGGCTTGCCCCATTTTTTGGACGGGCAAGTTGTAAACTTTTAAGAAAAAGATAAAAAAAGAAGACAATTAACTTTAAAAGAGTCACTGACCCTCAACGCCTGAGATGTCACAATTAACAGCAACGTTCCCAAATTCCTAGCAGCGTAACAGAGCATTTCATTTCATGGAATGTCTGACCCCTCCAGCAATAACAGAATCGGAAACCCTCCAAAAGTCTGGCCAGGACAATAGGACCCTTCCCAGGCTGATAAAACCAAGTCACCGGAAAGGGACAGATGCGGGACGGGAGGTCACCGCGACATCTTCGTGTCACCCAAGTTCTCAGCCAAACACAAGACACAATAGCAGAGGTGTAAATAAAACCATCGTGCGCATTTCATGTCTCAACCCAAACCCTTCAGCCACCCGATTTAGCGCCTAAGGTTCAGATTTTTATTAAGATTGGATACTATGTCACAGATTCTGCTCTTGTAAGGTTGGTAAAACAGATCAAAAAGAAGTGAGAAGACAAGGGAAACAAACAGAAATGCCTTTGTTGTGTTTAACATAGGGGGTCTCCAAACTTTATAACCAAAGGGTCAGTTTCCTGTCATTCAGATATTAGGAGGGCCAGACTGAGGACAGTCGGAGTAGAAAATGTCCCATCATCAGTGGGGGAGTAGAGCATGCCTCAGGCTTAGTGGTCGGTGGGAGTAAATACATTACATACTGTAGAACCTGAGGTTAGTAGGAGGAGGAATAGTGCCCCATCAATGGTATCAGTGGGAGGAATAGTGCCCCATCAATGGTATCAGTGGGAGGAATAGTGCCCCATCAATGGTATCAGTGGGAGGAATAGTGCCCCATCAATGGTATCAGTGGGAGGAATAGTGCCCCATCATTGGTATCAGTGGGAGGAATAGTGCCCCATCATTGGTATCAGTGGGAGGAATAGTGCCCCATCATTGGTGTCAATGGGAGGAATAGTGCCCCATCATTGGTATTCGTTGGTATTAGTGGGAGGAATAGCGTCCCATCATTGGTATTCGTTGGTATTAGTGGGAGGAATAGTGCCCCATCATTGGTATTCGTTGGTATTAGTGGGAGGAATAGTGCCCCATCATTGGTATTCATTGGTATTAGTGGGAGGAATAGTGTCCCATCATTGGAATCAGTGGGATGAATAGTGCCCCATCATTGGCATCAGTGGGATGAATAGTGCCCCATCATTGGCATCAGTGGAAGGAATAGTGCTCCATTGTTGGTGTCAGTGGAAGGAATGGTGCCCCGTCACTGGTATCAGTGGGAGGAATAGTGCCCCATCATTGGTGTCAGTGGCAGGAATAGTGCCCCATCATTGGTACCACTCATACATCTATTTCCCAAAGACAACCTCTGGATATGATGCTGAGCACGTGACCTCAACTTCTTTGGTGGACCATGGCGAGGCCTGTTCTGAGTGGAACCTGTCCTGTTATACCGCTGTATGGTCTTGGCCACCGTGCTGCAGCTCAGTTTCAGGGTCTTGGCAATCTTCTTATAGTCTAGGCCATCTTTATGTAGAGCAACAATTCTTTATTTCAGATCCTCAGAGAGTTCTTTGCCATGAGGTGCCATGTTGTACTTCCAGTGACCAGTATGAGAGAGTGAGAGCGATAACACCAAATTTAACACACCTGCTCACCATTCACACCTGAGACCTTGTAACACTAACGAGTCACATGACACCAGGGAGGGAAAATGGCTAATTGGGCCCAATTTGGACATTTTCACTTAGGGGTGTACTGACTTTTGTGGCCAGCGGTTTAGACATTAATGGCTGTGTGTTGAGTTATTTTGAGGGGACAGCAAATTTACACTGTTATACAAGCTGTACACTCACTACTTTACATTGTAGACAAGTGTCATTTCTTCAGTGTTGTCACATGAAAAGATAGAAGAAAAGATTTACACAAATGTGACTGAGGGGTGTACTTACTTTTGTCAGATACTGTATATCTATCTATCTATCTATCTATCTATCTATCTATCTATCTATCTATCTAGATAGATAGATAGATAGATAGATGTACAGTATCTGACAAAAGTAAGTACACCCCTCAGTGACATTTGTGTAAATCTTTTCTTCTATCTTCTCATGTGACAACACTGAAGAAATGACACTTGTCTACAATGTAAAGTAGTGAGTGTACAGCTTGTATAACAGTGTAAATTTGCTGTCCCCTCAAAATAACTCAACACACAGCCATTAATGTCTAAACCGCTGGCAACAAAAGTCAGTACACCCCTAAGTGAAAATCTCCAAATTGGGCCCAATTAGCCATTTTCCCTCCCCGGTGTCATGTGACTCGTTAGTGTTACAAGGTCTCAGGTGTGAATGGTGAGCAGGTGTGTTAAATTTGGTGTTAGAAAATGTTTGGGGGGTTCTAAGTAATTTTCTATCAAAAAATATGGATTTTAACTTGTAAGCAACAAATATCAGAAATAGGCTAATGTCGCGTACACACGGTCGGACTTTACGGCAGACTTTGCCCGGCGGACTTTTCGACGTACTTTACGACGGACTTTCTGAATGAACGGACTTGTCTACACACAATCCACCAAAGTCTGTCGAATTCCTACGTGATGACGTACGACCGGACTAAAATAAGGAAGTTCATAGCCAGTAGCCAATAGCTGCCCTAGCATCGGTTTTTGTCCGTCGGACTAGCATACAGACGAGCGGACTTTTCGACCGGACTCGAGTTCGACGGATAGATTTAAAACATGTTTCAAATCTAAGTCCGTCCAACTTTTGAGCCAACAAAGTCCGCTGGAGCCCACACACGACCGAATTGTCCGACGAAATCCCGTCCGCCGGGCAAAGTCTGCCATAAAGTCCGCTCGTGTGTACGCGGCATTAGGCATGAAAGGGTTACTTTTAATACAAAGCTAACTCTAAAATGAATGATTTGCTTCATTGGAAGGAAGATGTGGTGAATCGTTCGCTATGTGTACATGATGGGGCTACTGACCCCGCGGTTACCATACTGTATTGTTCTCATGGGATGAATATATACTGTATATAGTATGTTCTGTTGAAGGTATCCATGTCTTTGTAGAATTGTTAAGTCTCCATAACATTTAATCGATGCTGAAATGTTTATTATACCCGTGTAAATCATTATTGTTATTTCTGATGAAGGGGGGGGGGGGGTGAGATTTTCGAAGACTGAAGCCAGGGTTGACTTTAGATGGTGACGGCAGATTTGGAAGTCTGCAGAGCTCTTAGCTTACACTGTTACACTAAAGAAGAAAACGAGCCAGCTACAAACCGATCGCTGGCACCGGCCGCTGCCAGACTCAGGGAGAATGTCACATGCAATTCACCGAAACATAAATATTCGCCTTTTGCCCATTTTTCCCAGAAGCCGGGTTGTCCCACCTGGGGAGTAGAGGAATGGAGCCTTGCCACAATCAATTGCCTGCTGCAACCTGCATTGGCTCACAGACGTTGTCAGCTCCTCGCTGTCCAAACACAAAGGTCAAAAAAGCACAACCTACGCCAAGACCTCACTCTACAAACACAACGTACGGCCACTTGTGTGTCAATTACCACATCTCCAGAATTCTCCTGATCGGGGCCGTAGATAATCGTTGTCCTGGAGTAGAGGTGCGGGGGGGGGGGGGGGTCAACATGGGGCACACAGAGGCAGTGGTGTAGCTGCCATGGCCTGGAGCAAGGCAAGTATTGTGCCCCCCTAACCCGTGGCCCGTTGGGGCTCTCCAAGGCTGGATTCACACCTAGGGCCTTTTTAGTGCTGTTTGCATTTTGCAGATTCGCTCTACAGAACGCGTTCCATAGGAAACCGTGTTAGATGGGCTGTAGTGCAAATCTACAAAATGCAAAAAAAAAAAGCACCAAAAATGCCATCGGTGTGAATCAAGCCTAAGTCCCTTCCACCAGAATATACATTATATTGTCAAAAGTATTGGGGCGCCTGCCTTTACACACACATGAACTTTAATGGCATCCCAGTCTTGCATTCACCAACTTGTATATACATCGCAGGTTCTTCCTGGAAGTGAGGTGTCACCTTTCAGAGGGCTTGTAGCGGTCGGGCTAAATTTTGTGACCTGAAATAAAGAATGTCGCCATCTTGGCACTTCATTTAATGATCAGATCTTGAAGAGATCTCCAGTTGCCTGGCACTGTTCATCTTAAACTCACCTGCAATGACCCCAAGAGAGCTAAGTATACACTATATCACCAAAAGTATTGGGACACCTGCCTTTACACACACATGAACTTTAATGACATCCCAGTCTTAGTCCGGAGGGTTCAATATTGAGTTGGCTCCGCCCTTTGCAGTTATAACAGCTTCAACTCTTCCGGGAAGGCCGTCCACAAGGTTTAGGAGTGTGTCTATGGGAATGTTTGACCATTCTTCCAGAAGTGCATTTGTGAGGTCAGGCACTGATGTTGGACGAGAAGGCCTGGCTCACAGTCTCCACTTTAATTCCTCCTATCAGGTTGAGGTCAGGATTCTGTGCAGGCCAGCCAAGTTCCTCCACCCCACCCCAAACTCGCTCATCTATGTCTTTATGCACTGGTGGGCAGTCATGTTGGAACAGGAAGGGGCCATCCCCAAACTGTTCCCACAAAGTTGGGAGCATGAAATTGTCCAAAATGTCTTGGTATGCTGACGCCTTAAGAGTTTCCTTCACTGGCACTAAGGAGCCAAGTCCAACCCCTGAAAAACAACCCCCACACCATAATCCCCCCATCTAGCAAAGAATTTGGACCAGTGCACAAAGCAAGGTCCATAAAGGCACAAGTTTGGGGTGGAGGAACTTGACTGGCCTGCACAGAGTCCCGACCTCAACCCGATAGAACACCTTGGGGAAGAACTAGAGCAGAGACTGCAAGCCAGGCCTTCTTGTCCAACATCAGTGCCTGACCTCACAAATGCGCTTCTGGAAGAATGGTCAAACATTCCCATAGACACACTCCTAAACCTTGTGGATGGCCTTCCCAGAAGAGTTGAAGCTGTTATAGCTGCAAAGGGCGGGCCAACTCAATATCGAACCCTACGGACTAAGACTGGGATGCCATTAAATTTCATGTGTGTGTAAAGGCAGGCGTCCCAATACTTTTGGTAATATAGTATATATGTATATTCTGGTGGAAGGGACTTAGAAAGCTCTAACAGGCCAGTTAGCAGGCACAATACTTGCCTTGCTCCAGGCGATAGCAGCTACATCACTGCCTCTGTGTGCCCAATGTTGACTAGAAGAGTTGAAGCTGTTATAGCTGCAAAGGGCGGAGCCAACTCAATATTGAACCCTACGGACTAAGACTGGGATGTCATTAAAGTTCATGTGTGTGTAAAGGCAGGCGTCCCAATACTTTTGGTAATATAGTGTATAATTAGCTCCCTTGGGGTCATTGCAGGTGAGTTTAAGATGAACAGTGCCAGGCAATTGGAGACTGGGATGCCATTAAAGTTCATGTACGTGTGATGACAGGCGTCCCAATAAATTTGGTCATATAGTGTATATCTTACAATAGGGAAATCTGTGTCTAACTTGAGTTTCTCTGTGTGTCCGACTTTCTCATCCACTCTTAGCAGTGCCTTCTGTGGCCCTCTGCCACCCCTGGAGAGGCTGGAGGCAAACGTCCACCTGGCAGAACCCCACCACGGGGTGGCCCTTGGCACTGTCTAGTTGGACAGTCGGACACAGGGTTGTCCCCTGGTAAAGGGTTAATTGAAGTATGTTCTGATGAGCAAGCATTGTGGCACCAGTTGTCCTTGGGGGGCCCATAGGGTGTGATCCAAGGTGGGGATCAAGAAGAAGGTGCTGTAGACTCTAAGCCTAGTCCCCGGTATGCCCCATAGTCAGGGTTCTGGGGGAAATGGGGTAGTTCTGAAGGGGTGGCTTTGCATAGATCCAGGGTACATATCAATGTCCTTATCTTGGAGGCAACTGATGCACATGGTGGCAACCAGTTGCCAGCTAGCCTCATACTGCACTCATGCCCTGTGGACTGTGCTCCTTCCAACTCTGCTCATGGAGCCATAGTAGCCAATGCAGCCATACAGAGTTCTCCTTTCCCTGCCGCACTGCCCTTCAGGTGTAAGTGGTGGGAAGACACAGGAGAATGCCCAGGCTATGCTACTGTAGGTCCTTAAAGGGGCCCTCGGTCAAGACGCTCTGGGTGGTTTGGACCCCCATTACCCCCCCTCCATCTGCGCCCTTTCTCTTGGTCCTAACACCTATGATATGAATCCTTAGAAATGCAGATATCCTGTGTTTTTAATGCTGCTCTGTGTAATTTATATGCATTTCCCACAGGTAAAACTATTTGGAGGAGATCATTACTGCATTCAAATTGTCATATAGATATAAAAACAACATTTAATCAAGCCATGCATTAAATGAAAAACAATAAAATGTAATTGTAATGCTACGTGCACCCCGGAGTCAATACTTTGTAGAACCCCCTTTCTCTGCAATTACAGTTGTCCATCTGAAAAGCAGCAAAAAAATAAATAAATAAATAAATGGAGACTCTGACTCACTTTTCAACCTCTTTATCAGCAGGCCCTTCAATCTACTTAATCTGGTTTAAAAAAAAAAAAGTTCAATGTTTTAATTTCCTTTCAATTTTACAAGCAGCTCGTGTTATCACTGGGAAGGATGATGAAAGATAGTGCGCAGGAAGTATGAGATTTCTGATAGTTTAAGGTAAACACGTATTATTGTGGAAGGAGAGATACGGCTCGTACAGTGCCAAGGTTATAGCCAATATACCAAACAGAGGCCGACCTATTCGAAACACTCGGCCTAGAATATCAATTCCTTGGGACAAGGCTGAGAAAATTATTGTAGCAGATATTATCAGTATTAAATTTCCGGCCTTAGCTGACCTCTTTTATATTAAAGGGCATTAAAGCGCTCAGTCATTGCATATCAGTGCTCCTTGCTTATATTGCCATTTATTTTGGTAGAACTTCACCGGCTCCACGTTTCCAGTAATGTGGCATTATGGGAAAGATCCAGGAATTAGCAGTCATCTCAGTAGCTTTACTGTTCTGCATGATAGTCATGTGACTATAACAAGGTACTAAGAAAGGCAGCATTGAACTTTGTTAACTCTATTAGAGGAGGGTGTATCTAGAAGGGTTCTACAGCATAATTTCTCCACCTATTTTTTGGTTGCGGTTCCCCTTAAAAGTACGCAGAGTCTTGAGGCACCCCAGTTTAAAACAACGAAAAAACGAACATTTTACTCATCATTGATCAATGGGAAACCTGAGCCTGGGATGATGCACACAACCACCTTGATGAAATAAACTTCACATAAGAGCCCATTGACATCAGAAGTCATCACATCTGAGGTCCCCCAAACACATAAAAAAACCCCTTCACATGAAAGGCCCCCCCATAACTTTAGGACCGTCATCACGTCTGAGGGCTCTCCATCACATCAAAGGACTCCCCCATTTAATCAGAGCCCCCTTCATGTCAAAGCCCTCTCCCCTCCTTCATGTCAGAGGCCCCCGTCACTTTAGAGGCCTCACCACGTCTGAGGTCTCTCCATCGCATCAAAGGTCCCCCCCATTTAATCAGAGCCCCCTTCATGTCAAAGCCCTCTCCCCTCCTTCATGTCAGAGGCCCCCATCACTTTAGAGGCCTCCCCATCACATTAGATGTCCCACCAGCACATCAGATTCCTGTCTTCACATCAGATCCCCCTTCATATCAAAGGCTATCCCACCCATTATGTTAGAGGTCCATCGATCATGTCAAAGGTCTCCTCATGTCATGTCAAAGGTCTCCTCATCACATCAGTGGTCCCCCGAACATATCAAAACCTCCCTTCACATCAGAGGCCCCCCTATAACTTTAGAATATTCATCACGTGCATCACATCAAAGGTCTCCCATAACTTTAGAGTCCTCCCCATCACATTAGAGGTCACCCCAGCCCATCAGATCCCCCTCTTCACATCAGAGCCCCATTCATGTAAAAGCCCTCTCCCCTCCTTCATGTCAGAGGCCCCCATCACTTTAGAGGCCTCATCACGTCTGAGGTCTCTCCATCGTATCAAAGGCCCCCCCCCATTTAATCAGAGCCCCTTTTATGTCAAAGCTCTCTCCCCTCCTTCATGTCAGAGGCTCCCCATCACTTTAGAGGCCTCCCCATTTTATCAGAAGTCCCCCAGCACATCAGATTCTCATCTTCACATCAGATCCAGCTTCGTGCAAAGACCATCCTATTATGTTAGTGGTCTATCAATCACGTCAAAGGTCTCCTCATCACATCAGTGGTCCCTCAATCACATCAAAGGTCCCTCCATCTCATCAGAGCCCCCCATAGCTTTCGAACCCTAATCAGATTAGAGGTTCCCTCAGCCCATAAGATCCCCCTCTTCACATCAGATCCCCCTTTATGTCAAAGGTCATTACACTATGTTAGAGGATCATCAATCACGTTAAAGGTCTCCTCATCACATCAGAGTTCCCCTAAACATATCAAAACCCCCCTTCACATCAGAGGCTCCCCCATACCTTTAGACCCTTCATCACGTCTGAGGTCCCCTATCACATCAAAGTTCCCCTCATTTAATCAGAGCCCCCTTCATGTCAAAGCCCCCCCCTCCTTCATGTCAGATGCCCCCATCACTTTAGCGGCCTCCCCATCACATTAGAGGTCCCCCCAGCACATCAGATTCCTGTCTTTAGATCAGATTCCCCCTTTATGTCAAAGGCCATCCCATTGGGTTAGAGGTCCATAGATCACTTCAAAGGTCTCCTCCTCACATCAGAAGTCCCCCAAACCCATCAAACCCCCCTTCACGTCAGAGGCCCCCCCATAACTTTAAAACATTCATCACTTCTGGGGTCCCTCCATCACATCAACGGTCCCCCGATCTCATCAAAGCCCCCCTTCATGTCAGAGCCCCCCCTTCATGTCAGAGGCCCCCATCATTTTAGAAGCCTCCCCATCACATTAGATGTCCCACCAGCACATCAGATTCCTGTCTTCACATCAGATCCCCCTTCATATCAAAGTCTGTCCAACCCATTATGTTAGAGGTCCATCGATCATGTCAAAGGTCTCCTCATGTCATGTCAAAGGTCTCCTCATCACATCAGTGGTCCCCCAAACATATCAAAACCTCCCTTCACATTAGAGGCCCCCCTATAACTTTAGAACATTCATCACGTCCATCACATCAAAGGTCTCCCATCTCATCAGAGCCCTCCATAACTTTAGAGTCCTCCCCATCACATTAGAGGTCATCCCAGCCCATCAGATTCCCCTCTTCACATCAGATCCCCCTTCATGTCAAAGGCCATTTGATTATGTTAGAGGAACATTGTTAAAGTTAAAGGTCTCCTCATCCTATTAGAGGTCCCCCAAATATATCAAAACCCTCCTTCATGTCAAAGGCCCCCCATAACTTTAGAACCCTCATCACGTCTGAGGTCCCTCCATCACATCAAATGTCCCCCCATCTCATCAGAGCCCCTCTTCACGTCAGAGGCCCCCATAGCTTTAGAGGCCTCCCCATCACATTAGAGGTCACCCCAGCCCATCAGATCCCCCTCTTCACATCAGATCCCCCTTCATGTCAAAGGCCATGTGATTATGTTAGATGACCATCGATCACATTAAAGGTCTCCTCATTACATCTGAGCTCCCCATCATATCAGAGTCCTTCATAGCAGAGTTTCCCAATCACACGGTACCCACCATTACAGAGCCCCCCCAACCATACATTTCCCCCTTCATAAAGTCCCCCCTTCACAGGTCCCAATCAGACAGTCCCTTCGTCACATCAGAACCCTACCTTTTGGCTCCAGCAGGGTGGTGGAAGGTGGAGCAAGTCTGGAGAAGACAGACTTTCATCCAATTTCAACCTATCCTTAATGGTGGCCTGGATCAGCCTCATGCATTGCCATGGTGTGGGCGGGCCAAAACTTTAGCAATGAATAATGCCATGCATGCTGCCCTAGAGCATCATTGGTTGTTATGGTGCTGACGACCAGCCCAACACCAGACTGCAAAGAGTTATTCAATGCTGCAAAGTGTATTGCATGTGCTGTGGTTAGACCTGTTTCCAGTAGCCATATAGGTTTTTTTTTCCAAGTAAGAGGCCCAACAGGGCACAGGTTGTGCTGGGGGAACATTGTGTGAGTTCTAGGAGTTCCACTCAGCATTTAGTGAGTCTTCACAATGCCAATGAAGAGAGGAAGAAGTACTACTAAGATGGAGAACAAGCACAGACACATCAACCTCACCCGGTTGACTAAATTGGGCAATGGATGATGAAGCTGTTGATGAAGTTCAGAATTTCAGTTTAGTGAAACATAGCTTACAATTCCCAGAAGTTCCTCCATGAGTCAAAACTTCTGTTGCCATTGAAATATTTTGTGAGTGTCCAGGGCAATGTTGGGAAAAGATAGGAATGTGAGTGATGGATGTGGACCTGGACAACCCATAATAACTAAGTTAGCTAATTACTAAGTTCCTGAAGCAAATTGCCAATGAAATCCACAGAAAAAAGGACCCCCATGAGATGAACTGCAGCCTGGGAGGGTTGGCAGAAAGATGCTCCCCCCAACATGGAGCAGAGACCCTGATTAGTAGTGTAGAGAACAGGGGAGGTGAAGCCCTTTGTGCCCGCTCTACATCCCTTTAGAATACATGTGTCAAACGCAAGGCCTGTGGGCTGAATCTGGCCCTCCAGGCCATTCCATATGGCCCTCAGACCTCTCCTGCAGCTGTGGCACCCCCCCTAGTTTCCGCCTCTACCTTGTATCAGCAGTTGGCCACAGACAGGAGGACAGAACTCCTCCGCAATATCCAGTGCTTCTCCATGCAGCCAAGGAGAGGCTCGTCTCTGTACCCCGTCTCAGCAGAGATGAGGAGAACAGAACTCCTCCTACAGCACCCCCCTCTTCTCTGCCTCCTCTGGTCTCAGCATTCATCCAACTCCGGCAGCTGACTCCAGCCCTCCTCTGGTCCTCCTCCAGACCCTGCACTTTCTGCCTCCCAGCTCCACCCCAGCTTCTTCCCGGCAGCAGCACTAGGTATAGGAGGGTCACTGTGATGTAGGGTGGGTGGGGAACTCTTGATGTCTGATGGTGATGTCTGATGCCATAGTTTGTAGACCCTATAACGTAGCAGAATACATATTGGCCTACATTTATGAAGAAATTCGTTTTTTTACATTTTTTTTTATTTGATATGTTTTATAGCAGAAAGTAAAAAATATTGTTTTTTTGGGTCCTTTTTCGTTTATATCACAAAAAATAAAAAACCCCAGAGGTGATCAAATACCACTTGAAGAAAACTCTATTTGTGTGAAAAAAATATATAAATTTAATTTAGGAGCTAAATTTACCTAACAGCCAACTCTACACTAGGATGGTGCTACATGTATATGCTTTATTATTTTTAATTTGCTATATTTTTTAAACCTCAATAAACATCGCATGGACTCAATTTTGTAAAATCTATCCTCAAATCTTAGTATGATTTTTTTTTTTCAAATCTAACATGTTAAGTATTATCCTATTTTTAGTAACTTTGAATTGTGTTGAGTTTAAACATTCTGAAAAAAAATGATTTCTAAAGGATTAGCCACAGTAATCCAATCTTAAAAATTCCAGTTTTAATATAGTCTTGGAAGACAAGAAAAAATATCAGGAAAATAATTTTTTGGTTGAAAAAATATTCTTTGTATGATTATTTTTTTAAATCCAACACGTTAGTTATTATCTTATTTTTAGTAACTCTGAATTGTGTTGAATTTAAACATTTTAAACAACAGATATCAGAAAAAAAGTATTTTTTTTAATTTAAAAAATAATCTTAGTATGATTATATTTTACATCTAACGTGTTAACTATTATCCTATTTTTAGTAGCTTTCAATTGTGTTGAGTTTAAACATTCTGAAAATATTAACCACAGTAATCTAATCTTAAAAATTTCAGTTTTAATATAGTCTTGGAAGACAAGAAAAAAAATAAATAAACAACAGATATCAGGAAAAGTATTTTTTTTTATTTAAAAAATAATCTTAGTATGATTATTTTTTTAATCTAACACGTGTTGATTGTTATCTTATTTTTAGTAACTTTCAATTGTGTTGAATTTAAACATTCTGAAAATAATGATTTCTAAAGGATTAACCACAGTAATCCAAAAATTCCAGTTTTAATATAGTCTTGGAAGACAAAAAATAAATAAATAACTAAACAAACAACAGATATCAGGAAAAGTATTTTTTGATTTAAAAAATAATCTTAGTATGATTATTTTTTAAATCTAACACGTGTTAATTATTATCCTATTTTATACATTTTGAATTGTGTTGAGTTTAAACATTCTGAAAATAATGTTTTCTAAAGAATTAAACACAGTAATCCAATATTAAAAATACCAGTTTTAATATAGTCCTAGAAGACAAAAAAAAATGAAAAAAAAACCAGATATCAGGAAAAGTATTTTTTTTATTTAAAAAAATAATCTTAGTATGATTATTTTTTTAAATCTAACAAGTGTTAATTATAATCCTATTTTTAGTAACTTTAAATTGTGTTGAGTTTAAACATTCTGAAAATAATTTCTAAAGGATTAAAGACAGTAATCCAATATTAAAAATACCAGTTTTAATATAGTCCTGGAAGACAAAAAAAAGGAAAAAAAAAAAAAACAGATATCAGGAAAAGTATTTTTTTATTTAAAAAATAATCTTAGTGTGATTATTTTTTAAATCTAACTTGTTAATTATTATCCTATTTTTAGTCATTTTGAATTGTGTGGATTTTAAACATTCTGCAAATAATGATTTCTAAAAGATTAACCACAGTAATCCAATATTTAAAATTAATATTTAAAAGTTTTAATATGGTCTTGGAAGACAAGAAAGAAAAAGGAAAAAAAATACCCAACAGAAAAACCGAAAAACATTTCTGGAATTGGGGGGAAAGGAGGTAATTTGACCCGATGGGAGAGTCCATGTGTGTGGCTGACGATGAGATAAAAATATATTGGAGAAGAAGGATTCCATGTCTGAGATGATAATTGAGCAATGATAAGGTTAGTAGCGGGGAATTAAACCATAGAGATGGCAATTAGAGAGAAAGTTACACCCAATAAATGTTTCAGTTATTTACAGCGTCAGACCTTGTGACCCCAATAATAGGATCCTTGTTTATCCAGTCTGAAGCCATTTTAGATGTTTTTGTAAGTCTGAGCGCTCGGTCCTCCTTGACTTGGCTCTCGGCGGTTGGAAGAAAGGAAGGCCACATTTGGTTTGTTGCCTGTCAAGACGCCTGAGGTTTTGCAGGGTCAATCTCCTTAACCCAGCCGTGCCACTTCAAATGGAACGAGACATTTCATGGCAGTCACTACATGTTATAAGTCCAAACAAGACACCCCTTGAAGGGGCAACCAAAGAGGGGCCCGGCTGTAGACGGATCTGCGTCTTGTCTTCAGGGTGGAGTGATTGGCGTGAAATTCAGAGTAGAATTCCTGGTTTATGTTCTGCGAGAAACTTTCCCGGAAAGAAACATTTTGAAACTTTAGAATTCATGAAACATTTCAGGAGTTTATGTGTCCAAACTCCTGGGGTTGGGCAAGGACTATCGGGAGGAGAATTAAAGCTGAACTCCAGGAGTTATTTGTGTTGCAAACGTACGTTGCTCCAGCTCAGGGCTGCTGTTAGAAATTAATGGGCCTTGTACAGCTTGCCTGACTGGGCCCCCCCCCAACCCCGCCTAAACCCCAGGGACCCCCCTGGGGTACAGAGAAACAGGAACAATGACTTTACCCCCCCCACCAGTGGTGGCTGGTGCTCAAACTTTTTGGGGGGCGCAAAAAAACTGAAAAAAAATTCTGAAAAAAAATGGAAAAAAAAAAACCATCAATTGCAGCCTCACTGTGCCCATCAGTTGAAACCACTGTGCCCATCAATTACATCCACTGTGTCCATCAATTGCAGCCACTGTGCCCATCAATTTCAACCACTGTGCCCATCAATTTCAACCACTGTGCCCATCAATTACATCCACTGTGTCCATCAATTGCAGCCACTGTGTCCATCAATTGCAACCACTGTGCCCATCAATTTCAACCACTGTGCCCATCAGTTGCAAACACTGTGCCCATCAATTGCAACCACTGTGCCCATCAATTGCAGCCACTGTGTCCATCAATTGCAGTCACTGTGCCCATCAATTGCAACCACTGTGTCCATCAATTGCAGTCACTGTGCCCATCAATTGCAGCCACTGTGCCTATCAATTGCAGCCACTGTGCCATCAATTGCAGCCACTGTGCCATCAATTGCAGCCACTGTGCCTATCAATTGCAGCCACTGTGCCTATCAATTGCAACCACTGTGTCCATCAATTGCAGCCACTGTGCCTATCAATTGCAACCACTGTGTCCATCAATTGCAGCCACTGTGCCTATCAATTGCAGCCACTGTGCCATCAATTGCAGCCACTGTGCCTATCAATTGCAGCCACTGTGCCTATCAATTGCAACCACTGTGCCCATCAATTGCAGCCACTGTGCCTATCAATTGCAACCACTGTGTCCATCAATTGCAGCCACTGTGCCTATCAATTGCAGCCACTGTGCCTATCAATTGCAACCACTGTGTCCATCAATTGCAGCCACTGTGCCTATCAATTGCAGCCACTGTGCCATCAATTGCAGCCACTGTGCCATCAATTGCAGCCACTGTGCCTATCAATTGCAGCCACTGTGCCTATCAATTGCAACCACTGTGCCTATCAATTGCAACCACTGTGCCCATCAATTGCAACCACTGTGTCCATCTATTGCAGCCACTGTGTCCATCTATTGCAGCCACTGTGCCAATCAATTGCAACCTCATTGTGTCCATCAATTGCAGCCACTGTGACCCCCCCTGGCTGCAGTTATCCAGCACAACCCCCCCACCCGCTCGTTGTCTGCCCGGCACTTACCCCATCTTGGTGGCGGGTCAGGCAGCGGGTGACGGCAGTGGGCGGTGGGTCAGGCAGCAGCGAGCTGGGTGTCAGGCGGTGGGTCAGGCAGCGGCGAGCTGTGGGATGGGCGGCAGGTCAGGCAATGGCGAGCTGTGGGACAGGCGGCAGGTCAGGCAGCGGCGAGCTGTGGGACGGGCGGCAGGTCAGGCAGGGGCGAGCTGTGGGATGGGCGGCGGGTCAGGCAGCGGCGAGCTGTGGGTCCAGCAGCAGCAAGCTGTGGGACAGGCAGCGGGTCAGGCAGCGGCGAGCTGTGGGACGGGCGGCGGGTCAGGCAGCGGCGAGCTGTGGGACGGGCGGCGGGTCAGGCAGCAGCGAGCTGTGGGACGGGCGGGTGGTCAGGCAGCGGCGAGCTGTGGGACGGGCGGCGGGTCAGGCAGCGGCAAGCTGTGGGACGGGCGGCGGCCCCTGGGTCCTCCATGTTTCTGCCGTGCTTCTCTTCTTTCCTCCTGCTAGGCGTCCAATAGGATCGCCTGTCTTTTCAGCCAATCAGTTGATTGGCAGAGAGGCGATTCAGTGTTAGTAAAGTGAATTTTCATTTGCTTTTCTAACACACCTGGGTGGGCTCCGAGCGCTCTGAGTCAATCCTATGGCTCTAATCAGGTGCTTAAAAAAAAACCCACGCCTCTGGAATTTATGCGCCCGGCGTCCTGAAAGGGGCCGGACGCATGAATAGGGGGTGGTCGCGGCAGCCATGGATAGATTCATGCTATGCATCAATCTATTCATTATTCATATAGGAGTGGCGTGGAGAGAGGGGGCGGTGCCAGTGCGCGCTTAATGGATGGACCGTCCCTGCCCCCTACACCCCACTTCCTGGGCCCCTCTGTTGAACTGATGGGGCCCAAGGAAATGTAGTTTAAGGTACAAACAAACGACAACTGCCCCAACCTATAGCTGGCCTTAACAGCAAGGAGCACATGGAAAGGCGACGCATGTCAAATCAAAACGAAGAAACATTCCCAGTTCAACTTACCAGCCAGCCTGCAATCAACCCGAATTATCCTGTCTTACAGTTCATGTCAAAAGCAGGGGTTTCGTTTGCACACATTTGCAAATACATGCGTAAGCTGCAGAGGCCACGGCAAAGCACCCCAGTATTATCTGCAATCCTAACTCTATAAATTTTGAAGGCCTCGATAGTAGGAGCACATACACTATATTGCCAAAAGTATTGGGACGCCTGCCTTTACATGCACATGAACTTTAACCAAGTTAAGGACCGAGCCTCTTTCTGAGATTTGTTGTTTACAAGTTAAAAACTGTTTTGTTTTTTTTTTGCTAGAAAATTACTTAGAACCCCCAAACATTATAATTTTTTTTTTCTAACACCCTAGAGAATAAAATGGCGGTCGTTGCAATACTTTCTGTCACACCATATTTGAGCAGCGGTCTTACAAGCGCATTTCTTTTTAGAAAAAATACACTTTTTTTTATTAAAAAATAAGACAACAGTAAAGTTAGCCCATTTTTTTCTTTATTGTGAAAGATGATGTTACGCCGAGTAAATTGATGCCCAACATGTCACGCCCGCTTGTGGAATGGCGACAAACTTTTACCCTTAAAAATCTCCATAGGCGACGTTTAAAAAATTCTGCATGTTGCATGTTTTGAGTTACAGAGGAGGTCTGGTGATAGAATTATTGCTCTCGCTCTACCGATCGCGGTGATACTTCACATGTGTGGTTTGACCACCGTTTTCATATGTGGGTGCTAATCACGTATGCGTTCGCTTCTGCACGTGAGCACGGCGGGACGGGGCGCGTTTAAAAAAAAAAAATTCTCATTTATTTTACCTTTTATTTTTACACTGTTCTTTTTTTTTAAAAAAAAGTGTCACTTTTATTCCTATTACAAGGATTGTAACCCTTGTAAAAGAAAAAAAGCATGACAGGTCCTCTTAAATATGAGATCTGGGGGGTCAAAAAGACCTCACATCTCATATTTATACTAAAATACAATAAAAAAAAAAAATTGTCATATGAAAAAAATGTTTTTTTTTTAAAATGGCCCTTTAAAGTTGTTAAAGTTGTGTGTAAAGGCAGGTGTCCCAATACTTTTGGTAATACAGTGTGTGTGTCATGGAGTTCATATACCTAATGCCCTGTTCATGTCTTTATTTTGCAATATTTCCTATCAAGCCCCCCCTGTCCCCCCCCCCCCGCATTATATGTCTTGTTGGGTATTTCCGATCTCAGGAAATTTGAGACATCTGCAACTGTAGAAAGTCACCACAGGTATTCTATGAGGGGAGAGTTGGGGTCATTCATGGACCACGGAGCCCCCTTCTAATGCAATCAGTCATTGTCTGAGATCGCGTCCAACCTGCGTCACGGAGGTGACGCAACTCCGCTGCTTTCCGGAGAATTCCGTCATTTCTACTCACAGCTACGCTAAGAACGTGACTGTATGGGGGATGGGGAGCGCTCTGTGTCTTCACATCTGTCAGGAGCTCCGTATTGCTGTGTAGAATAAAATAGAGTATAAAAAAAAGATTTTTGCTACAATACAAAGACTGTATCAATCTTTATCAATATGTGCATGAAAAGATACAAAGTATCAACCTAAAACCTGTCTAACCCCTTCATTACCGGGCACTCCCCCTTCCTTCCCCTTCCCCCCAATACCGGGCACTCCCCTCCCCCTTCATGCCCCTCCATACCGGGCACTCCCCTCCCCCTTTCTTCCCCTTCCCCCCAATACCGGGCACTCCCCTCCCCCTTCATGCCCCCCATACCGGGCACTCCCCTCCCCCTTCCTTCCTCTTCCCCCCAATACCGGCACTTCCCTCCCCCTTCCTGCCCCCCCTCAATACCAGGCACTCCCCTCCCCCTTCCTGCCCCCCCATACTGGGCACTGCCCTCCCCCTTCCTGCCCCCCCAATACCGGGCACTCCCCCTTTCTGCCCCCCCATACCGGGCACTGCCCTCCCCCTTCCAGCCCCCCAATACTGGGCACTTCCCTCCCCCTTCCTGCCCCCCTCAATACCAGGCACTCCCCTCCCTTTCCTGCCCCCTCAATACCGGGCACTGCCCACCCCCTTCCTCCCCCCCCATACTGGGCACTCCTATCCCCCTTCCTGCCCCCCCTATACCGGGCACTCCCCTCCCCCTTCCTGCCCCCCAATACCGGGCACTCCCCTCCCCCTTCCTGCCCCCCCAATACTGGGCACTTCCCTTCCCCTTCCTGCCCCCCCCCTCAATACCGGGCACTCCCACCCCCTTCCTGTCCCCCCAATACCGGGCACTCCCCTCCCCCTTCCTGCCCCCCCAATACTGGGCACTCTCCTCCCCTTCCTGCCCCCCAATACGGGCACTCTCCTCCCCCTTCCTACCCCCCTCAATACCAGGCACTCCCCTCCCCTTTCCTGCCCCCAATACCGGGCACTGCCCTCCCCCTTCCTGCCCCCCAATACTGGGCACTTCCCTCCCCCTTCCTACCCCCCCTCAATACCGGGCACTCCCCTCCCCCTTCCTGCCCCCCCAATACCGGGCACTCCCCTCCCCCTTTCTGCCCCCCAATACCGGGCACTGCCCTCCCCCTTCCTGCCCCCCCAATACTGGGCACTTCCCTCCCCCTTCCTGCCCCCCTTCAATACCGGGCACTCCCCTCCCCCTTCCTGCCCCCCCAATACCGGGCACTCCCCTCCCCCTTCCTGCTCCCCCAATACTGGGCACTTCACTCCACCTTCCTGCCCCCCCCAATACCGGGCACTCCCCTCTCCCTTCCTGCCCCCCCATACCGGGCACTCCCCTCTCCCTTCCTGCCCCCCCATACCGGGCACTTCCCTCCCCCTTCCTCCCCCCCTTCAATACCGGGCACTCCCCTCCCCCTTCCTGCCCCCCCAATACTGGGCACTTCCCTCCCCCTTCCTGCCCCCCCTCAATACTGGGCACTCCCTCCCCCTTCCTTTCCCCCCAATACCGGGCACTCCCCTCCCTCTTCCTGCCCCCCCAATACTGGGCACTCCCCTCCCCCTTCCTGCCCCCCAATACTGGGCACTTCCCACCCCCTTCCTGCCCCCCTCAATACCGGGCACTCCCTCCCCCTTCCTGTCCCCCCAATACCGGGCACTCCCCTCCCCCTTCCTGCCCCCCCAATACTGGACACTCTCCTCCCCTTCCTGCCCCCCCAATACCGGGCACTCTCCTCCCCCTTCCTACCCCCCCCTCAATACCGGGCACTCCCCTCCCCCTTCCTGCCCCCCAATACCGGGCACTGCCCTCCCCCTTCCTGCCCCCCAATACTGGGCACTTCCCTCCCCCTTCCTACCCCCCTCAATACCAGGCACTCCCCTCCTCCTTCCTGCCCCCCAATACCGGGCACTGCCCTCCCCCTTCCTGCCCCCCAATACTGGGCACTTCCCTCCCCCTTCCTGCCCCCCAATACTGGGCACTTCCCTCCCCCTTCCTGCCCCCCTTCAATACCGGGAACTCCCCTCCCCCTTCCTGCCCCCCCAATACCGGGGGGTGAATGGGGAGCAGGTGGGTTAAATTTGGTGTTATCGCTCTCACTCTCTCATACTGGTCACTGGAAGTACAACATGGCACCTCATGGCAAAGAACTCTCTGAGGATCTGAAAAAAAGAATAGTTGCTCTACATAAAGATGGCCTAGGCTATAAGAAGATTGCCAAGACCCTGAAACTGAGCTGCAGCACGGTGGCCAAGACCATACAGCGGTATAACAGGACGGGATCCACTCAGAACAGGCCTCGCCATGGTCCACCAAAGAAGTTGAGCGTCATATCCAGAGGTTGTCTTTGGGAAATAGACGTATGAGTGCTGCCAGCATTGCTGCAGAGGTTGTAGGGGTGGGGGGTCAGCCTGTCAGTGCTCAGACCATACGCCGCACACTGCATCAAATTGGTCTGCATGGCTGTCATCCCAGAAGGGAGCCTCTTCTAAAGATGATGCACAGGAAAGACCACAAACAGTTTGCTGAAGACAAGCAGACTAAGGACATGGATTACTGGAACCATGTCCTGTGGTCTGATGAGACCAAGATAAACGTATTTGGTTCAGATGGTGACAAGCGTGTGTGGGGGCAACCAGGTGAGGAGGACAAAGACAAGTGTGTCTTGTCTACAGTCAAGCATGGTGGTGGGAGTGTCATGGTCTGGGGCTGCATGAGTGCTGCCGGCACTGGGGGGCTACAGATCATTGAGGGAACCATGAATGCAACATGTACTGGGCAGGGGCAGGTCCAGAGTCTAGTCTCGGGAGGGGCACTGCCAGAAAATACATTTTTTTGCAGGAAATTTATCGGAGAAATGACTGGTGTTGGCGCTTCAATCATCCCGGCACCATGGTTGTTATGGTGTCAGGATGATTGAAGCGCATTAGTTTATTATTACATTACTATATAAAATGAAATGGTTCAACTCATCATAATGCAGAATCAGCGGGAGCCCTGAGAGTGTCACTTGCCACATCTCCTGCCACAAGTTGCGGACTGTCACTTGCTGCTAAGGTGGGGATTGTCTTTTGCTGTGTCCCAGAGTCATTCAGCAGAGAGATGATGTACTGCACCATGTTGCCCCCCTCCCCCGGATCCGCCCCTGGTACTGTGACATACTGAAGCAGAGCATGATCCCCTCCCTTCAGAGACTGGGCCGCAGGGCAGTATTCCAACATGATAACTACCCCAAACACACCTCCAAGACCACCACTGCCTTGCTAAAGAAGCTGAGGGTAAAGGTGATGGACTGGCCAAGCATGTCTCCAGACCTAAACCCTATTGATCATCTGTGGGACATCCTCAAACGGAAGGTGGAGGAGTGCAAGGTCTCTAACATCCACCAGCTCTGTGATGTCATCATGGAGGAGGGGAAGAGGACTCCGGTGACAACCTGTGAAGCTCTGGTGACCTCCATGCCCAAGAGGGTTAAGGCAGTGCTGGAAAATAATGGTGGCCACACAAAATATTAACACTTTGGGCCCAATTTGGAGATTTTCACTTAGGGGTGTACTGACTTTTGTTGCCAGCGGTTTAGACATTAATGGCTGTGTGTTGAGTTATTTTGAGGGGACAGTAAATTTACACTGTTATACAAGCTGTACACTCACTACTTTACATTGTAGACAAGTGTCATTTCTTCAGTGTTGATCTTCCCAGTGTAGCGGACTCTCGGGATCTGTACGGAGCGGGGAGGACATAAGGATGCCTTGGATGAGATGAAATATTTATACAGCTTGTCCGATCTCCCGCTGTGTGATGGAATGGCGGGATCGGGGGGGGGTCAGCAGGTCAGCGGCTTCTGAATGTACACCCCCCCCCCCAACCGAGAGAGTCTCACAATGGTCAGATACAAGTACTGACAGATAATCGTCTGTGTCTATCACAACAAGAAATCGATCGGAAGAAGATTAGACTGCAAATGAGGGAAATTTTCAACATTTTCTCCATTGTCACTGGAACAGAAAGTAGTGCGCAACCAAATATTTTGCAGTTGTCACCAGAACTAAAACAGAGGAGGAATATTCCAATGGGGACACCTGTTCTAGTAACAACCGCCTCAGACTAGATTTAGATCTAAACATGTGCGGTTCATTTAGTTCCGAATTGAAACAAATTTAAAACGAATCTCGAAATAACAAGATTTAGAGCGAAATTCATGGTTACATAGTTGGTAAGGTTGAATATAGACACCGGTCCATCCAGTTCAACCTGAGTGAGTGTGGGTGCGTATCTACAATCATCCCTATTTAATTAAGGTACCCATATAGCGCTGCCAATTCACGCAGCACTCCACACATACATCGCACACTCACATTGGTCCCTACCCTCAACGAGCCCACAATCCAAGGTCCCCAACTCACATTCATATATTAGGGCCAATTTTGGACAGAAGCCAATTAACCTCCCAGCATGTCTTTGGAGTGTGGGAGGAAACTGGAGTTCCCAGAGGAAACCCAGGCAGGCACAGGGAGAACATGCAAACTCCAGGCAGGTGGTGTCGTGGTCGGGATTCAAACCAGCGACCTGTTTTACTGCTAGACGAGAATGCTACCCACTACACCACTGTGCCGCCCAAAAATTCAAATTCAAATACTTTTGGGATCAAATTCCAATAGTTTTAGAATCTAATTTGAAATAGTTTTTGAATTTAATTTGAATAGTTGTCGAATCAAATTTGAATTTCCGAAGAGAATAAAATAAAATAGAAAATAAAGGAATAGAATAGAAAGTAATATAATAAAATAGAATAGAAAGTAAAAGAATAGAGTAAAACAGAACAAAATAGAATAGAGAATAAAGAAATAGAATAGAAAGGAATATAATAAAATATAATAGAAAATAAAATAATAGCATATAACAGAGTCAAACAGAACAAAATAGAAAAGAAAAGAATAGAAAAAATAGAATAGAAGAAAAAAGGGACAGAATAGAAAATAAAAGAATAGAGTAAAAAAAAAACAGAATAGAATAGAAAATACAACAATAGAGTAAAACAGAACAAAATAGAATAGAGAATAAAGAAATAGAATAGAAAGGAATATAATAAAATATAATAGAAAATAAAATAATAGCATATAATAGAGTAAAACAGAACAAAATAGAAAAGAAAAGAAAAAAAATAGAATAGAAAAAAAGGGACAGAATAGAAAATAAAATAATAGAGTAAAACAGAACAAATTAGAATAGAGAATAAAGAAATAGAATATAAAGGAATAAAATAAAATATAATAGAAAATAAAATAATAGCATATAATAGAGTCAAACAGAACAGAATACAAAATAAAAGATTAGAAAAAAATAGAATAGAAAAAAAAGGGACAGAATAGAAAATAAAAGAATAGAGTAAAAAAAAAAAAAGAACAAAATAAAATAGAAAATACAATAATAGAGTAAAACAGAACAAACTAGAATAGAGAATAAAGAAATAGCATATAAAGGAATATAATAAAATATAATAGAAAATAAAAAGAATAGAATATAATAGAGACAAACAGGACAGAAGAGAAAATAAAAGAATAGAAAAAATAGAATATAAAAAAGGGACAGAATAGAAAATAAAAGACTAGAGTAAAACAGAACAAAATAGAATAGAAAATAAAAGAATAGAATAGAATGAAAAAATAGAATAAAATAGAAAGAATATAACCATCTTCTGAAATTCAAATTTTCGAATAGAAATGAATAGAATAGAAAATAATAGAATATAAAAGAATAAAATAGAATAAGCAATAGAAACAAATGGAATAAAATAGAAGATATATAACAATATAGCTGTTTTCGGAAATTCGAATTTCGGATAGAATACATTTGATTAGGATAGAAAAGAATACAATAGTATACATTAGAAAAGAAAAAAAAACAGAATAGAAAAGAAAAATAGAATAGAAAAAAAAATAGAATAGAATGGAATAGAAAGATTATAACCATCTTCCAAAATTCTAATAGAATAAATTTGAAGGGAATTCAAAAAATTTGAATCGATTTGCTTTGAAAAAAACAAAACTAATTCTGAAAACAAATTAAACAATCATTAACACTAACTAAATAAATGATTGTAACGAACCGAAATTAAACTAAACAAATGTTTTCATTCTGCACATGTTTATTTAGATCTGCAACCGCCACGCCTCTGAAAAGCAATGTGTCCAGATTAGTTTTCAGAGGCAGTGAGGAGGCGTCTACTCACACCTGTTTTCACCCTATAATTGGCGCACCAAGGCACTGAAACCGCGCACATTGCACGCAGGGCCTTTGTGCTGCTTCCCTATTCGCTTCAATGGGTCACGTAGGGCAGGCTGCTGCCCGCTGAACATAACATAAAAGATCATTTCTGACGCAGACATGAAGTCAAGTATCGCAACCTTCCTATGTGAACCCCCTCATCCACTGGCTTTGCAGCTTTAAGGGGGTGAGGGGGCAGTTGGGACCACCTATCCACAAGCCACCAAACAAGAAGTGAAAATATCCAATCTTTGATGAGTGCCCCCCCGCTATCATGGCGAACCACAATCCCTCCAACAAGAAAAGGAAACAATCAAAAGCCATTACAATGTCCCACAAGCAGGGCTGGGACAAGGGGTGGGCAGAAGGGGGGGCTGCCCTGGGTGTATAGGGCTGACAGAAGTAGTGACAGCGGCATCACTACTTCTGTCAACCCAGCGCTGGAAGCAGCAAGGAGAGAAGGAGAGAGCCGGGAGGAGGTGTGGGCTGTGCTCTCTCTCCCCCTCCCCATATTAAGCTTGTACATAATGAAAAGGGGGGGTAATTGGGCATCTCTGCCCTGGGCACTGAGTGATCTTGTCCCAGCACTGCCTACAAGCACCCCGTTACCATGACAACCCGTCCACAATCCACCAAACAAGAAGAGGAAACAATCAAAAGCCGGTACGATGTCCTACACGCAGGGCTGGGACAAGGGTTGGGCAGAAGGGGAAGCTGCCCTGGGTGCAGTGTGTATTGTAGGCACGGGGGAGCCGCAAGTTCCTTCTACTATAAGGCTGACAGGAGTAGTGACAGCGGCATCACTACTTCTGTCAGCCCATCGCTGGAAGCAGCAAGGAGAGGAGGAGAGAGCCGGGAGGAGGTGCGGGCTGTGCTCACTCTCCCCCTCCTCAAATTAAGCTTGTACATAATGTAAGGAGGGGGGTAAATGGGCATCTTTGCCCTGGGCACTGCCTACAAGCCCCCCGTTACCATGCCAACCCATCCACAATCCACCAAACAAGAAGAGGAAACAATCAAAGGCCGGTACGATGTCCTACACGCAGGGCTGGGACAAGGGGTGGGCAGAAGGGGAAGCTGCCCTGGGCACAACGTGTATTGTAGGCACGGGGGAGCCGCAAGTTCCTTCTACTATAAGGCTGACAGGAGTAGTGACAGTGGCATCACTACTTCTGTCAGCCCAGTGTTGGAAGCAGCGAAGAGAGAGCCAGGAGGAGGTGCGGGCTGTGCTCTCTCTCCCTCTCCTCTTACTAAGCCTGTACATAATAAAAAAGGGGGGAGGGTGAAATTGGGCATTTTTGCCCTTTACACTGGACGATCTTATCCTGGCACTTCCTATAAAAACCTGTTACATGGCAACCCGTTCACAATCCACCAAAAAAGCAGCGAAAAAATTCAAAAAGCTGGTACAATCTCCAGTGGGTGCCCCTGTCACTGAGGCAACCTATCCACAATCCACCAAACATTGTTTCCAGTTCTTTTTTTTTTTGGTGGGTTGTCACAGTAACGAGGACGCCCACCGGAGATTGCACTGACTTTTGAATGTTTCAGGTGATTCTGTCATGCTCTGTGCCATGTAAGCTCCATTGTCCATGCAATTCCATTTTTGATGACACCTCCCCCACCGCTTTGGTTGCTATGATGCTGGCACAGCAACCAGCAATGCTGTGGCCTGGCCGCCAGCATCCTAGCAACCAGTGATGTTGTGTGGCTGTGCACGATTGGTTCCTAGGGAACTATTGACTGGGCCACACAGTATCATTGGTTTCTAGATGCAGGCGGCTGGGGCCATACAGCGTCACTGTCTGGTTTGGTACACCATAGCAACCAATGATGCTGCGTGGCCGATCCGCCAGCCTCCTAGCAACCAGTTTTATATTGCTGTCCTGTGTATACAGGGCAATATTACTAAGTTTTAGGAATGAGAGAATTTCATGTCTGTGCCGCCCTCCTACAAGTATCGCCTGAGACGGGCCCCTCTGTTTGCCTTAGGGGTGGCACGCCCCTCCTCCTATCAATCAATGTTAACTTACACATTTCACAATCTAGTGAACCACATTTGCCACGGCCCCTCCCGTGTGGACACGTAATATTATCCTCTGATATTTCTGGTTGTTGTTACTACACTGACATTTATTGAGGAAGTGTAATTTACATAAAATGCAATTCTTAATTACCCGAAATGGAAAACATCCATATTTTCTGAGCCGATCTAATTTATATCTCATCACAGACAAATATTTCCTCGTGGCTGAGCAGCCTAATGAGATTGCTTGTTAATGATTGGCAAACAGGATCACAAGTTATAAATGTCAGTACTAAGCTGGTATGTACATACAGAGCATCCAGAAAGTATTCACAGCGCTTCACTTTTTCCACATTTTGTTATGTTACGGCCTTATTCCAAAATGGATCCAATTCATTATTTTTCTACAAAATTCTAATCCCCCATAATGAAAACGTGAGAGAAGTTTGAAATCTTTGCAAATTTATTAAAAAGAAAAAAGAAAAAAAATCCCATGTACATAAGTATCACAGACTCCTCCCATGTACATAAGTATCACAGACTCCTCCCATGTACATAAGTATCACAGACTCCTCCCATGTACATAAGTATCACAGACTCCTCCCATGTACATAGGCTCCTCCCATGTACATAAGTATCACAAGCTCCTCCCATGTACATAAGTATCACAGGCTCCTCCCATGTACATAAGTATCACAGACTCCTCCCATGTACATAAGTATCACAGGCTCCTCCCATGTACATAAGTATCACAGACTCCACCCATGTACATATGTATCACAGACTCCTCCCATGTACATAAGTATCACAGACTCCACCCATGTACATAAGTATCACAGGCTCCTCCCATGTACATAAGTATCACAGGCTCCTCCCATGTACATAAGTATCACAGACTCCTCCCATGTACATAAGTATCACAGGCTCCTCTCATGTACATAAGTATCACAGGCTCCTCCCATGTACATAAGTATCACAGGCTCCTCCCATGTACATAAGTATCACAGACTCCTCCCATGTACATAAGTATCACAGGTTCCTCCCGTGTACATAAGTATCACAGGCTCCTCCTGTGTACATAAGTATCACAGGCTCCTCCTGTGTACATAAGTATCACAGACTCCTCCCATGTACATAATTATCACAGACTCCTCCCATGTACATAAGTATCACAGACTCCTCCCATGTACAGAAGTATCACAGGCTCCTCCCATGTACATAAGTATCACAGACTCCTCCCATGTACATAAGTATCACAGCCTTTGCTCAATACTTTGGTGAAGCTCCTTTGTCACCAATTACAGCCTCAAGTCTTGTTGAATATGATGCTACAAGCTTGGCACACCTATTTTTGGGCAGTTTCTCCCATTCTTCTTTGTAGGACCTCTCCAGCTCCATCAGGTTGGATGAGGAGCATCGGTGCACAGCCATTTTCAGATCTCTCCAGAGATGTTCAATCGGGTTCAAGTCTGGGCTCTGGCTGGGCCACTCAAGGACATTTACAGAGTTGTTCCGTAGCCACTCCTTTGTTATCTTGTCCTTAGGCTGTGTCCTTAGGGTCGTTGTCCTGTTGGAAGATGAACCTTTGCCCCAGTCTGAGGTCCAGAGCGCTCTGGAGCAGATTTTCATCAAGGATGTCTCTGTACATTGCCGCATTCATCTTTCCCTCGCGCGTGTGTACACACGCGAGACAGATCACTGTAGGGATGGTATTGGCCAGGTGATGAGAGATGCCTGGTTTCCTCCAGACATGATGCTTGACATTCAGGCCAAAGAGTTCAATCTTTGTTTCATCAGACCAGAGAATTTTGTTTCTCATGGTCTGAGAGTCCTTCAGGTGCCTTTTAGAAAACTCCAGGAGGGCTGTCATGCGCCTTTTACTGAGGAGTTGCTTCTGTCTGGCCACTCTACCATACAGGCCTGATTGGTGGAGTGCTGCAGAGATGGTTTTTCTTCTGGAAGGTTCTCCTCTCTCCACAGAGAAACGCTGGAGCTCTATCAGAGTGACCATCGGGTTCTTGGTCACCTCCCTGACTAAGGCCCTTCTCCCCCGATCGCTCAGTTTGGCTGGGCGGCCCGCTCTAGGAGGAGTCCTGGTGGTTCCAAACTTCTTCCATTTATAGATGATGGAGGCCACTGTGCTCATTGAGACCTTCAATGCTGCAGACATTTTTCTGTACCCTTCCCCAGATCTGTGCCATACAATCCTGTCTCCGAGGTCTACAGACAATTCCTTGGACCTAATGGACTTGGTTAGTGCTCAGCGAGGTACCGCAGAAGCGAGGATAACAACAAAAAAAAACAATAAAATAAATACAACGAAAAACAACTGTTACATGTGGGACCTTATCAGGGCCGGTGCTACCACTAGGCAAACTAGGCAGCCGCTTAGGGTGCACTGCTGCCTAGGGCGCCTGGCCATTGGTGTTCCTATTCTCTTCTCTCTGCAGCTCAGCATCAGTAGGCAGCCATCGCTCCGTTCGCACGTAGTGTCAGAGACGCAGTGGCTGTGTCTGTGTCCCGAATCCCGAATGAATGGAAGCAAGCAAACATTCATTGATGGACGCTGGTGAGGCTGCATTTAATGGGCGCTTCATTAAAAAGGTGGAGTATACATGGGCAGGGCAAAGGGGGTGGAGTCAGGGGTGGAGCCAAGGGGTCGGCAAAATGAGGTTTCGTCAAAAATCCTTGCACCAGCCCTGGACCCTATATAGAGAGGTGTGAGCCTTTCCAAATCATGTCCAATCACCTGAATTTACCACAGGTGGACTCCAATCAAGTTGTAGAAACATCTCAAGGATGATCAGTGGAAACAGGAGGCACCTGAGCTCAATTCTGAGTGTCATGCCAAAGGCTCAACAGTTTGTTTTTTTTGCAGTTATTGAACTGCAATGTCATGTATCTGGTAGGAAACTGAAATGACGAGGTTGGCCTCTCTTGTATCTCCAGCCCAGGCCCCACTGAAGGTGGAACAGATGGTGCCAAGGGACAGGAGGACCCTGAGTGCCGGCAGATGTTGATAGCAGAACTTGCAGCAGGGGATGCAAGCTTGAGAAGTCAGGCAGGACGTTGGGCCAGGAGCAGATGTGATGCACGCTGGAACGGCCGAGTTTAAAGAGACATCCTGCATGTACTGCAGGTTCTGGAAGCGTGGCTTGTCAAAGCTCTCAGTAGGCTTTAGGCAGGAACGCACTGCGATGACTGGAGTGGTTATGAAGGATGGTCGAAGGAGGCACTCGGAAGAGGTATGAAGCCAAGTCGGAAGCAGCAGCGAGGTCATAGAGGTAGCCGAGGTCAGCAGAAGGTGGGCAATGAGGTACAGAAGCATAGGAGGAAGCGTGGTCAGGAACGGAGCCAAAGTCAGGAACAGGTGGGGAGAGGTACAAGCAGAATCCAGGATCAGGTGAGTAACAAGCCGGGTCATCAACAGCAATCAGATACAGGATAGACTCAGGAAACAGGGAAAGCTGAAGACCAGTCAGCACTGACAGTGAGCAAGATCATTCCGGCCGAAATTATACTTTTTGAATAAAAATCCCCCTATAATACACAAGATTAATGTATTCTAGTAAAGTTAGTCTGTAAACTAAGGTCTGTTTTGTTAGTTTATAGCAGTAGTTTGTTATTTTATAAACTTACAGCAGGCCGTGGCCATCTTAAGTGTGGGCATCTGAAGCCAGACTGTATTTCTTCCTGGATCTCATCCTTGCAGATCTCGCACATGCTCAGTGCAGCACAAGCAGTGTAATAGGTTTCAGGTCAGGTTTCCATAGCAACGGCAGTGTCAGAGGAAGTTGCCACCCCTTCCCAGAAGGCATTGCAAACAGGAAATGATGCGCTGGGCCACGGCCAGGGAGGAGGAAGTGAAAAATGAATACAGGAGATATACAGTAGGTGCTGAGAAAAAAAAATTAAAAATATCCAATTCGTTTACAGTGCACAGTTTAGTGAGGGATGCTGAAGAGTTGTAAAAGTGGGTGGAACTCCACTTTAAATTGCCTGTCTAGTGCCAGAAACTGTGGTCATGCTCCCACGTGCGTTCACACGTGTGCACGCATGCACATTCCTATGAGTAATGCACCTATGCTCATTCCTGTTAGCAATGTTATGCGCATGCGCATATCCATGAGCAAGTCGCTGTACTGGAATTCCCTTACATGCATGCTTCGGAAGCGGCACCAAGTAGTCATCCCGTAATGCTCTGGTGACTCACATTGAATGCAGGTGCCGGAGTTGGGAACGCCCTTCCCAGCTCCATATATACACACGTGAAGAAGGAAAGATGGAATGCTACTTTGACGTATTTCACCCCGCCCACTAGGCTTAGTCATATGACTAAGCCCTGTGGATGGGGAAAAATGTGTTGGTGGCATGTCCTGTGAGGAGTCGGGCTGAAGCCAATTTCATCTTTTCTTACCTGGGCTGTTTCTTCAGAGTGCTGCCTTCCATCTTTCCTTCTTCACGTGTGTATACTGTATATAGCTGGGATGGGCTTTCCCAACTCCAGCACCTGCATTCAATGTGAGTCCCCAGAGCATTACGAGATGACTGCTTGGAGCGGCTTTCAAAGCTTGTATGGTTCTTGGTCAACAGGCTTTCAATGGTACATTTCAGGAAACCAAAAGGGAGCAAATAAGAGACCTTCATTGTTATGTTGCAGATAACACTTTAAATTGGAAATATTCCAGACCAGCATTATCTTTAGGATATTTTGGATCATACTGCGTAATTTTCAAAAGCTGGAAATGCATTAAAAGGATCAATATGCTCCCAAACATCAGACAAGTCTTGATCTGCAACTGAAGAAGTGAAACCAGAGATATGCAAGTGATTTGATTAGCATTATCAGTAGGAACTCTTCAATGGCTGCCTACAAATGTCTACAGTACAAATGGCCTTCAATGAGATGAACCATCAAATTCAGGATCCAGATGTGTTGAGGAATCTAAAGCCTAGTTGAAGAATAACTTCATCCATCCATCATCACACCTCATGTGCTAATCAATGATATGGACAAGCAGCATGTCCAGGTGTGTTTTATGGGCCACATTGGTGATCAGGAAGTGGGCTGAGTCTTGGACAAGACAAGGTCAACTAGATACACAGTCGCAAGAGCCCTGAGCGTAATCAATCACCCCCGGGTCACATCTCCCTGACTTTCTGTATCATCCAAACTTTCACAACTAAATCACGTTATTTTGTCTTGTGTTCAATCCATTAACACTGAGGTCACCCAACCCCGGAAGAATCGAACTTTAAAAGCAAAGGGTATTCAATTCATACAAAACATTTGTTGCATTTATAGGATGTTTGGAAATGTAAGAATTTAAATATGTTATATGGATTTTAAACAAGCTAAATATCAACAATTTTTTTTAAAGGCTGTGGTAGTGCTCCTTAGGGGTAGAGATCTTAGGTCAAGAGTTGGGCTCTAACTTCTATTTAAAGCGGAAGTAAACCCATCCATAAAACAGTTCCGATTCCGGCCTGTGCCGGAAATGTACCACTCCCATTGGTCGTGCCCTCAACCAAACTGTCAAACCATCCAATGGCTGGTGTCATAACTGATCACATGTGCAGAATCATGGTAGTTGTAGATTAAACAGAGGCAAAGATGGCAGCTTCCTTGGCTGAAAACGATAGGGGGGTTTACTAACACGTGAAAGCAGAACTGGCTTTCATTGCAATATTCATTCTCGGTCCATTGCTCTTCCCCACAGAAGGTCTGCTCCTCCAGCGATGGTACTCTTCTATTGGTTTGAAAGAAGGCCGGAGTCATTCAACCCACTTTGGGTTGCATTACTCACCTTCAATAAACCACTGTGCCCTGCAGAAGGTCTGTTCCTCCAGCCGATGGTGCTCCTCTCCTGTGTTGAATGATGGCTAGAGTCATTTAGCCCACTTTTGTGAGCCTCATCTGGATTTCATTGTAATACTCACCTTCAATCCACTGTTGTTACTTGCAGAAGGTCCATTCCTCCAGCTGATGGTGCTTGTCTCCTAGGTTGAATAATGGCAAGAATCAGTCAACCCTCCTTTGTGAGCCTCCAATGGCTTTTTTTGCAATACTCACCTTCAGCCCTCTGCTGTCCTCCATGGAAGGTTCACTCCTCCAGCTGATGGTACTCCTCTCCTGTATTAAATAAAGGCAAGAGCCATTCAACCCAGTTTTGTGAGGTTCAGCTGGCTTTTTTTTTCAATACTCATCGTCAGTCCTCCACCTTCCCCCACAGAAGGTCTGTTCCTCCAGCTGATGGTGCTCTTCTCCTGTTTTGAATGATGGCTAGAGTCATTCAACCTACTTTTGTGAGCCTCATCTGGCTTTCATTGTAATACTCACCTTCAACCCACTGCTGTTCCTTGCGGAAAGTCCGTTCCTCCACCTGATGGTGCTCATCTCCTGGACTGAACAATGGCCAGAGTCATTCAAGCCACTTTTGTGAGCATTGGCTGGCTTTTGTTGTAATACTCAATCCACCGCTGTCCCTGCAGAAGGTCTGATCCTCCAGTGAGAAGTGCACCTCTCCTATGTTGAATAATAGCCAGAGTCAGTCAACCCACATTTGTGAGTTTTTCTTGTTATAGTACTTACCTTCAAACCACCATTGTCCCCTGCAAAAAGTCCAGTCCTCTAGCCAATGGTGCTCCTCTCTTGGGTTGATAATGGCCAGAGTCATTCAACCCCCTCTTTGTGAGCCTCAGCTGTCACGGACACAGCTCCTGGGATGGGGTGTGCCATTGCGTTGACCTTGACCTCACAAACACTACTTTTATGAAAGGCCATCCAACGCTGACGCTAAAGAAGAAAGGCAAGGATCTGAGACATAACTGAATTGACCTGAAGACCAATAGGAAAAAAAAAAGGAAAAGAAATAAAAAAATATATGGGTAGCCTCAGGGATGGGTGTATGGGGAGGAAATGAGGGGGGGGGGGGTTGGTATCCCTAAAAGCTGAGATCTGCCTTAAGTAATCTTTTTTTTTTAGATAATGAAACAACCATCTATGGTTTTTACTGTGTTGGCTCGAACTGTGTAACTATGTAATCAATTAGGTCTTGCTGCAGTTGTCCAAGTTAAGGGCTGATTGTCTTTGGCTAATGAGAATACATTATTATACATTGTTGTAAAGTTTCCATGCAAATGAGTTGATGATGTCAGAATACATTGACTAACAACTATGAATGAACCCTGGCTCATTCCAGCTCCCCATCCACTCCTGACAAATAATTTCCTTCATTAGTTTCTGATTGACTTCCATTGTGCAATTCTCCATCCTCATAATCTCCCCTTGTAATGACCCGAGGAGGAAACAAAGGCAAATCGTAACCCTGGGCACCGTATTGTGCGGTGGAGGGAGGCATTCTATGTCCTCATCCGATACATCATACATTTCCTCAATCCTCTTGTGTCTGAGGATTCACTGAATCAATGCTAAAAGGATCTGAAACGCTTTGTTCCAAAAATGTATCTGATCCGTAGATTGGAACCAACAATGCAAAATATTAGGCGCCAAGGCCGTTTCATACGCTTGGCTATCAATTATTTTCCACACTTAGGATCGCCATTGTTTTTATAATTTGTAAGAGTTTTCAGAAAGCTTCTCTGAGCAATTTCTAAAAAACGGTGTTTACCATATTTCATCTACAGGTGAAATCATCTGTGAGAAATTTTTGCCAATTTAGAAAACGTTTTCTGTTTTTTCGTCAACAATTTTGCCGATATCTTACGACTAAAACCTTAGGAATATAGTAATGAAAAAAAACATCGGGGCAGCATGTCTACTTTCTCCACTGCAGGTGGCGCTCTTCCGTAGTGGCACTGCAGTTGGAGAGGAAGTCAGGAGGAACACAACCTCTGTGGTTTTCTGGGTCACTGGGAAAGCATCCAATTGGATACTGCCACCCCATGTGACTCTGGCAGCCATCTTGGGTCATGCAGAGACTATCTACGGCCTTGGCTCCCAGGGCTGGTGTGCATTTGTAAGTTTGTAGAGTAGGAATAGATACCCCACCTGGTGGGGACAGTACTGGAGAAAAGGGAAGATTCCTGACAAGGAGATAAAGCATAGGGTTTACAATCCTGTTTGGGCACAAGATGGCCAGGCCTCATTCCTTCCCTCTCTACAGATGCTTACAGTCAACTACAGCCTGCTATCTACACGCTGTTGGAACTGTGAGTGTTCCTGGTTGGGCTGCCTTCCCACTGGGTTATTTGTGAACTGTTTCTGCATTATTTCAATACAAGTTCTTCTATTTAACAGGATTGCGCTGCACCCTACCTACAAGCACAGTAGCTTATTGGTTAGTACTTTGGCCTGGCAGCATTGGGGTCCCTGGCTCAAATCCTGGTCAGGACATTATCTGCATGGAGTTTGCATGTTTTGTTTTGTGCTTTCTTGTGCATGTTTAGAAGAGGCTTCCTTCTGGGATGACAGCCATGCAGACCAATCTGATGCAGCGTATGGTCTGAGCACTGACAGGCTGACCCCCCACCCCTTCAACCTCTGCAGCAATGCTGGCAGCACTCATACATCTATTTCCCAAAGACAACCTCTGGATATGCCGCTGAGCACGTGACCTCAACTTCTTTGGTGGACCATGGCGAGGCCTGTTCTGAGTGGAACCTGTCCTGTTATACCACCTTATGGTCTTGGCAACCGTGCTGCAGCTCAGTTTCAGGGTCTTGCCAATCTTCTTATAGCCTAGGCCATCTTTATGTAGAGCAACAATTCTTTTTTTCAGATCCTCAGAGAGTTCTTTGCCATGAGGTGCCATGTTGAACTTCCAGTGACCAGTATGAGAGAGTGAGAGCGATAACACCAAATTTAACACACCTGCTCCCCATTCACACCTGAGACCTTGTAACACTAACGAGTCACATGACACCAGGGAGGGAAAATGGCTAATTGGGCCCAATTTGGACATTTTCACTTAGGGGTGTACTGACTTTTGTTGCCAGCGGTTTAGACATTAATGGCTGTGTGTTGAGTTATTTTGAGGGGACAGCAAATTTACACTGTTATACAAGCTGTACACTCACTACTTTACATTGTAGCAAAGTGTCATTAGAATAAAATATTTACAAAAATGTGAGGGGTGTATTCACTTTTGTGAGATACTGTATATCACTGGTACTGTGGATAAAATACAGTTCTTATAGGTTATGTTCATAACAACCCCCCCCCCACCCTCCATTCACCTTCCTTTTCACCGTTTATCATCTGTGAATGAAATTTTGTAATAAATTCTACATGGATCAACATTTTTTTGAGCTAATAGTACAACTTTCTATATATATCTGGTTCTATCTATCCGAGTATTGAGCACTGCTCGGCTTTGATGGTAATGCGTATAATTATGGTAATTGTTCTAGCTCATCACACGGTTACTAGTATTGGGAGTTTATGTTCCCTTATCTACACAGAGATTTTTGACGTTCATTTGGGAAATTTCCATTTGCGGATGTTTTATGCTGACAAGGTAGTTGTGTGTGTTATGTGTATGTCACTCGGATATGACAACGGCTAATGTTTTTTATCTATACATGCTACTATTACACAATGTCTGATTGATGTGCTTTATTATAGACAGTGAGATCTGTTCTTTCCAACAACCCCTGAATGTGTCCTGACGAAGCAAAACAGCAAAACGCGTTGACCAGGGGCGTTGCTAGGTCTACAAAAGATCTGGGGCTAGAGCCCATAGCAGCGTAGTAATGAAAGTCAAGCACATGTATATACAGTAATATACATGTGTGTGTGTGTGTATATATCCCCAGAGAGCCCCCCCTTACATCAGGGTCCCCAGAGAGCCCCCCCCCACTTACATCAGGGTCCTCAGAGAGCCTCCCCTCCCCTTGGGGACCCCTGCAGAGACTCTGGGCTATGGGCCCCAGATTCGGGGCTATAGCCCCAAAAGCCACCCCCTAGCGACGCCACTGGCATTGATGCACTGTTGTCTAGATGGTGTGAATATTTTGGTTACGCCATACATTCATGTTTATTGTGTATTAATTGTTTGTTTGTTTTTTAAATTCTTTTGATACTTGCTCTGTGTGTGATTAATTGTTATCAATAAAATATATTTTTTATATACCCTCGTCCATTTTGCCTCTAAAGTCCGATCTAGGGCCATTATTGGTCCTTCTTTTTTCTAATATTTACCCTTAAATACAGATGTGGCTTTAGGAGTGGTTTTCTAATTCTTACGAATATCACATTGACTTCAATGGGGGGGGGGGGGGCGCGCCGGTGCGGATCAAGACTCACACTGATCTGTGCGCAAAGCATCCACATCAGCCAACATGCAGAGCATCCTATTGAGACGTCAGCGCATAGCCCCGCCTTGATCGCCACCACCAGACCACCTGAGGTTCAAGCCTCACTCTGAGAGAACCAGAGCGTCCTGTATATCCGCTGCGTCATCAGCAGGAAGTGTGAAAGCTTAAAGAACAGTGACACCACCCTATAGTTTTAAGTAAGGAAGCAAATATTTTCCATTTCAAATATAAATGATAATGAGAAATTAGAAAGTGCCAAATAATATATATATATATAATAGACTACAATACATAATTGGATGGCATATCAAAACAATTTTTAAAAAATGTCCTTCTTGTTTACATTTTTTTTTTTCTTAATACCTTTGTTCTTTATGATCGGTTTCATGCCTTATTAACAAATGCATTAATATCCCACTCGATATTTAAACCCAAAGGGGAGTGGCATTGGAGCTCGGAGATCCAGAAAGTTTTAAGACGTGACACGCCCCTGGTCGTTGTCCCGACCCTCCATAGAGGAATATATCTATCTATAATCAGAAATTCAGTACCCCCTTAGGGTCTCGATTGTGGAACTATCGATAATGTCTAGGGACATTGTGTTTAGTGTCTCCTTTTTTTTTTGATGAGAGCTATATGCTCATTAATCCTTATGGAAAACGCACGGATCTTTCTACCTACATATTGCTTACCGCAGGGGCAGGTAAGCAAATACACCACGTTTTTTTGTGGCACGTGTACAGAAGTGACTTAATGTCATATAAACGATTAGCAGTGGCCGATTTGAATTGCAATGTCTTGCACCATCCTCGTGTATTATAGTGACATCCATTGCACTTCCTACATGGAAAACATCCAACAAGTTTGCGGAAAAACGATGATCTCAAAGGAGGATTAATAAGATTTGGTGCGATTTTACTTTGTAAAGATGGATCTCCCCTGTATATCACTTTAGGTTGGTCAGGTAACAAAGGGCCCAAAATTTTATCCTTTTTTAAAACATCCCAATGTTTATAAATAATGGACTTAATCTGCGCATGTTGGGTGGAAAATGAAGTAATCAATGACCACTTAAAAGACTCATTGGAGTCAGTTCAAGGTTTGTCCATCAATAAAGAGTTCCTCTCAGTTTCTAAGGCTTTCTGGAGCTCTCCCTCAACCTCTATCTGGTTATATCCCTTATCCAGGAACCTCTGCTTTAAAACGTTGGCTTGGATTTTAAAAGTTTCAGTGTCAGAACAGTTCCTGTGCAGCCTCAAAAATTGGCCAAGCGGAACCGAGCGTAACCACGATCTATGGTGGCAAATGTCCATAGGGCTAAACCCATTACAATCAGTCGGCTTGAAGTGGGTTTTAAGCCTAAACTGACGATCATAAATATTAATTTCCAAATCCAAGAAGTGTATTGTATTGTAACTGGACTCATAGGTTAAAGAGATTCCCTGATCATTCCTGTTTAGGGAAATGAAGATTTTATCAAGGGAATCTAAACTGCCATCCCATAGGAGGAGGATGTCGTCTATGTATCTAGCCCACGGGACCCATTGTGTTGCCTATACTGTTCATTTCAAGCTCTTGTTCAAGTATTCAATTGTGGGTGTTCCCAATTTTATAAAATTTTACTATATTTTTATGGGTTTACTCTATGTGGAGTATTTTCTTTTCTGGTCACACTGCTTGATTACATAATAAGACTCAGTCCATCACGCTGGTTACACCTGTTGACTGCCGCTATGAGCCACCTACTGGATGGAGGGATCATCTTCCACTCTGATCTGAAATACAGGCGTAGAGGTCTCATTGATTGGTGTTTACACCACAAGCCTTGTTGACTCATTGAGAGTATGCCCATTTGAGTCCCTCTCACTCCGGTAAGCCTTCACACAACCGGTGGTGGTCGTATTGTTGTTTTCCTCAGCCAACATTGACGTCATGAGGAACACGTTTTCTTTTCTTTCGATCTAGTGTATTTTTTTATCACCATTCCTTTATGGACTTTGTGGACTTATGGACACAATACAATAATTTCCATAAGACATCATATGGACTTATATAGTGTTTACGTTTTGTGGTCATTCACATCATCTCACACTGTTTTTTTGCCTTATCAGTTTTATTATTATTTTAATTTTAATTTTGTGGTTATTCACATCATTATATACTGTCTTTTTATATATACACACGATTTTGCAGCAGTACAAAATCCTTAAGTGCTGCACATATTTTTATTTTCTGTCTGGATACTTGCTGTCTATGTACCACTGTATGTGTTCAAATCAAGAGCAAACCTGCTTGCTAAAATAAATATTGGAGGAGCCATTCCATGAAGGCCCCATGCGTTTCTTCTTGGCAGATGCCGGACTTTGGATTTTGTGGCTCGGTATATTGTAGAGCCTGCCAGCTGCTGATACAGTAATCTGAAGAGGTACAAGCAGTTCAAAGGACCCTGGGCTGCCTGTCAGGAGCTGGCGGTGAGCTGTCATCACGCACTGTGGCATGCCATGACTGTGTCAGGTCTCTGAGCCGTGCACACACAGAGAGAAGGTCATCCACAAGGTCCAACTCCTCCATGGCCTACATCTGCAATCCTATTTAAAGGTGAGATATGCTTGATTGAGTGATCATCATCACCTCCAATGTGACCCAGGAAATGCCTAACGCTGATTTAAAAGGGGTGTCTGCCCCTAAGTCACATATGATAAATGCACAACAAGCATGTATGAATGTATCTCTACTTTAACCACTTCAGCCCCCGAATGTTTACCCCCCTTCATGACCAGGCCATTTTTTTTTTTTTGCGATACAGCACTGCGTTGCTTTGAATGACAATTGCGTAGTCGTGCGACGTTGTACCCAAATAAAATTTATGTCTTTTTTTTTCCCCACAAATAGAGCTTCCTTTTGGAGGTATTTGAATACCCCTGTGGTTTTTATTTTTTGCACTATAAACAAAAAAAGACTGACAATTTTGAAAAAAAAAAACTATATTTCTTACTTTTTGCTATAAAACATCCAATAAAAAATTAAAACAATCAAATTTCTTCATCAATTTATCCCAATATGTATTCTGCTACATATTTTGGGTAGAAAAATCACAATAAGCGTATATTTTTGGTTTGCACAAAAGTTATAGCATCTACAAACTATGGGATAGATTTTGGACTTTTTTTATTATTATTATTGTTTTTAGTAATGGTGGCGATCAGCGATTTTTAGCAGGGCTGCAACATTGCGGCAGACAAATCTGACACTAAGTGACACTTTTTGGGGACCAGTGACATCAATACAGTGATCAGTGCTAAAAAAAAAATGCATGGTCACTGTATAAATGACACTGGCGGGGAAGGGATTAACATCAGGGGCGATCAAAGGGTTAAGTGTGCTTCTAGAGGGTGCTTTCCAACTGTGGGGGTAGTGGATGCACTGTAGGAACACAGAGATCCGTGTTTCTGCTTAGCAGGTGGATGGATGAGTCCCAGGGCTGGTATCACAGGTGAGTGCATGGAGGAGTCCCAGGGCTGGTATCACAGGTGAGTGCATGGAGGAGTCCCAGGGCTGGTATCACAGGTGAGTGGATGGATGAGTCCCAGGGCTGGTATCACAGGTGAGTGGATGGATGAGTCCCAGGGCTGGTATCACAGGTTAGTGGATGGAGGAGTCCCGGGGCTGGTATCACAGGTGAGTGGATGGAGGAGTCCCAGGGCTGCTATCACAGGTGAGTGCATGGATGAGTCCCAGGGCTGGTATCACAGGCCAGTGGATGGAGAAGTCCCAGGGCTGGTATCACAGGTGAGTGGCTGGAGAAGTCCCAGGGCTGGTATCAAAGGTGAGTGGATGGAGGAGTCCTAGGGCTGGTATCACAGGTGAGTGAATGGATAAGTTCCAGGGCTGGTATCACAGGTGAGTGGATGGATGAGTCCCAGGGCTGGTATCACAGGTGAGTGGATGGATAAGTCCCAGGGCTGGTATCACAGGTGAGTGGATGGATAAGTCCCAGAGCTGATATCACAGGCCAGTGGATGGAGAAGTCCCAGGGCTGGTATCACAGGTGAGTGGCTGAAGAAGTCCCAGGGCTGGTATAACAGGTGAGTGGCTGAAGAAGTCCCAGGGCTGGTATAACAGGTGAGTGGATGGAGGAGTCCCAGGGCTGGTATCACAGGTGAGTTGCTGGAATAGCCCCAGGGCTGGTATCACAAGTGAGTGGCTAGAGGAGTCCCAGGGCTGGTATCACAGGTGAGTGGCTAGAGGAGTCCCAGGGCTGGTATCACAGGTGAGTGGCTAGAGGAGTCCCAGGGCTGGTATCACAGGTGAGTGGCTGGAGGAGTCCCAGGGCTGGTATCAAAGATGAGTGGATGGAGGAGTCCTAGGGCTGGTATCACAGGTGAGTGAATGGATGAGTTCCAGGGCTGGTATCACAGGTGAGTGGATAGAGAAGTCCCAGGGCTTGTATCACAGGTGAGTGGATGGAGAAGTCCCAGGGCTGCTATCTCAGGTCAGTGGATGGAGGAGTCCCAGGGCTGGTATCACAGGTTAATGGCTGGAGGAGTCCCAGGGCTGGTATCACAGGTCAGCAGCAGGAGGAGTCCCAGGATGGGTTACATAGGCAACCAGAGAATATCCCACTTTAACCTCAGTAGTCTCAGTACTCTGGTAGCAATTGTAAGCTTTTAGGAGTAGGGCCCTCACTGTTTGCACTATATCAATCCTATATAATAATAATAATATTAAACTAAACATGGTGAATGGGTATGATAGATAGATAGATAGATAGATAGATAGATAGATAGATAGATAGATAGATAGATAGATAGATAGATAGATAGATAGATAGATAGATAGGAATTTTATGTAGTAAATACATTTTTATTTTGTGTTTTCTTTAATATTTTCATTAAATAAAGAAAACCCTGACTGTCAGGTGTTGATGGTGGGAAATGGATACAATGAATTCGATACTTCTGTACATTCCCAGAGCCCCCATACATGTCAATAATCAGGTCATTCCATAGAACACCTGCAGCTCTGCTCCATATTACTCATATTATTCTCCATGGAAGCGCCCAGTTTCGGGATATTTTTAGCTCTTGGAATTATTATTCCTTGCTGTGATCCCTGGTTCCTCTTCCCTTTGTCAGGCCTGGAGGTCTCACGTGTCTTGTAGCCCTCATGTTTCCTCTGACAGCTGTGTCTCGGTCGCAGGTCCGTGCTTCTCCTGGTATATAACGTGTAGGATATATCCTTCCTGAACATGTTCTCAGCTCCGGGTTCATGCTGGTCCATCAGTGCTGTGCTGCATGGACTTCTGAAACCCTGGCATTGATCTTCATCATGATATGGTTAGGATCAATGCCAGGGTTTGGGAAGTCCACGCAGATGTTTAATGGCCGGATTACAGCCTTTGTACACACCTGGTAATAAAATACTGGAAGTCCCTGAAGCTGGCTGCTTTATAGGGTTGGGGACAACTCTAGTAAAAAAAAAACCAAAAAACTAAACTCTATAAACCAAGATGTTGAGTTGTACCTGAAGAATGATCATCTCTTTAACCACATCAGTTCCAGAAGGTTTTACCCCCTTCATGACCAGGCCATTTTTTGCTATTCAGCACTGCGCTACTTTAACCGGCAATTGTGCGGTCATGCAACGCTGTGCCCAAATGAAATGTTTTTCCCAAAAATAGAGCTTTCTTTTGGTGGTATTTGATCACCTCTGCATTTTTTATTTTTTATTAGTGGAAAATGTTTACTGTCTGGTACTTTTACTAAGGGATGTGCTGGTTTTTATTCCCTGCTTTGCAGGGAAACAAAAAAAATGTCACATTGCCGTTGTCCACTCTGTAGAGAGCCCTGTGTTGTGTACCTACAGTTACCTACAATGGACCTTTAGTGTGTCCATTTTTAAAGAAAAGAACTATTGTTTTTTTTAATCCCTTTTTAACCATTTCCTGCAATATAGTATACAGTGCCTTTAAAAAGTATTCATACCCCATGAAAATTTTCCACATTTTGTCATGTTACAACCAAAAACGTAAATGTATATTATTGGGATTTTATGTGATAGACCAACACAAAGTGTCACATAATTGCAAAGTAAAAGGAAAATGATAAATGGTTTTCAACATTTTTTACAAATAAATATGTGAAAAGTGTGTGTGTGGGGGGGGTACATTTGTATTCAGCCCCCTTTACTCTGATACCCCTAACTAAAATCTAGTGGAACCAATTGTCTTCAGAAGTCACTTAATTAGTAAATAGAGTCCACCTGTGTGTCATTTAATCTCAGTATAAATACAGCTGTTCTGTGAGGCCCTCAGAGGTTTGTTAGAGAACCTTAGTGAACAAACAGCATCATGAAGGCCAAGGAACACACCAGACAGGTCAGGGATAAAGTTGTGGAGAAGTATAAAGCAGGGTTAGGTTATAAATAAATCTCCCAAGCTTTTAACGTCTCACGGAGCTCTGTTCAATCCATCATCGGAAAATGGAAAGAGTATGGCACAACTGCAAACCTACCAAGACATGGCCGTCCACCTAAACTGACCGGCCGGGCAAGGAGAGCATTCATCAGAGAAGAGCCAAGAGGTCCATGGTAACTCTGGAGGAGCTGCAGAGATCCACAGCTCAGGTGGGAGAATCTGTCCACAGGACAACTATTAGTCGTGTTCTCCACAAATCTGCCCTTTATGGAAGAGTGACAAGAAGAAAGACATTGGTGAAAGAAAGTCATAAGAAGTCCTGTTTGTAGTTTGTGAGAAGCCATGTGGAGGACACAGCAAACATGTGGAAGAAGGTGATCTGGTCAGAGGAGACCAAAATTCAACTTTATGGCCTAAAAGCAAAACGCTATGTGTGGGGAAAACTAACACTGCACATCACCCTGAACACACCATCCCCACCGTGAAACATGGTGGTGGCAGCATCATGTGGTGGGGATGGTTTTCTTCAGCAGGGACAGGGAAGCTGGTCAGAGTTGATGGGAAGATGGATGGAGACAAATACAGGACAATCTTAGAAGAAAACCTGTTAGAGTCTACAAAAGACTTGAGACTGGGGCGGAGGTTCACCTTCCAGCAGGACAACGACCCGAAACATCCAGCCAGAGCTACAATGGAATGGTTTAGATCAAAGCATATTCATGTGTTAGAATGGCCCAGTCACAGTCCAGACCTAAATCACATTGAGAATCTGTGGCAAGACTTGAAAATTGCTGTTCACAGACGCTCTCCATCCAATCTGACAGAGCTTGAGATATTTTACAAAGAAGAATGGGCAGAAATGTCCTCTCTAGATGTGCAAAGCTGGTAGAGACATCCCCAAAAAGACTTGTAGAGAAAGGGGGTTCTACAAAGTATTGACTCCGGGGGGCGCCATACAAATGCCCCTCCCCCCACATTTTTCACATATTTATTTGTATCATTTATCATTTTCCTTCCACTTCACAATTATGTGACACTTTGTGTTGGTCTATCACATAAAATCCCAATAAAATACATTTACGTTTTTGGTTGTAACATGACAAAATGTGGGAAATTTCAAGGGGTATGAATACTTTTTCAAGGCACTGTGTGCTATAATGCAGGAAACAGTTAACAAAGGATTAAAAAAAAATTTGTTTTCTTCTTTAACCACTTGCCGACCGGCAATATACCGATATACGTCTGCAAAGTGGCACAGGTGCGCAAAATGACATACCCGTACGTCACTCCATCATCGGCGGCGTGCCCGCGGGTCCCGCAGTCTGGATGTCCGCCGGTGGCCCGCGATCGTGGCGCGGGGATGCAGAACGGGGAGATGCCTATGTAAAAGGCCTTTCCCTGTTCTGCCTAGCGACATGATGGGGATCTACTGCTCCCAGTGATCTCTGTCATGTTCTAGTGAGCCCATCCCCCCCTACAGTTAGAACTCACTGAGGGAACACACTTAACCCCTTGATTGCCCCCTAGTGTTTAACCCCTTTCCTGCCAGTGACATTT